>NC_066893.1:28995546-29085546 GCF_022985175.1 Labeo rohita
GTCTATTAACTGTATTTTATTTGATTTTATATATTAATTTATTTATTTTTTAGAAGTAGTAAATAAGTCATAAGTCACAAGAAAGCTTAGTCTGTTTATTTATTTTATTTTATTTTATTTATTTATTTTATTTTTTGCCAAAAATAAGTCACAGGTCACAATCAGAGAAAACTTTGTCTATTTATTGTTTTGTATTTCATCTTATTTTTAGTTATTTATTTTATTTTTTGCCAATTATAAGTCATAAGTCGCAGTCAGAGAAAGCTTAGTGTATTTATTTTATATTTTATTTATTCATTTATTTTTGTTTGCCAATAAGAAGCCATTAAGTCGCAATCAGAGAAAGCTTAGTCTGTTTTATTATTTTATTGTATTTATTTATTTATTTTATTTTTTAGAAATGGTAAATAAACACATAGTTTTTATACACAAGATACTTTATTGTTTTTTTTTTTATTTTTTGCTAATAATAAGTCAGAGGTGACAAGCAGAGAAAGCTTTGTCTATTTATTTTATTTTTATTTATTTGTTTGTTTGTTTTTTGCAAATAATACGTCATAAGTGACAAAAATGCATAGTCTGTTTATTTCATTTTATTTTTAGCTTAGTGTATTTATTTTATATTTTATTTATTTATTTATTGTTTGCCAATAATAAGTCATAAGTCACAAGTCACAGTCAGAGAAAGCTTAGTGTATTTATTTTATATTTTTTTATTTATTTATTTATTTATTTATTGTTTGCCAATAGTAAGTCATAAGTCACAAGTCACGGTCAGAGAAAGCTTAGTGTATTTATTTTATATTTTATTTACTTATTTATTTTTTATTTTATTTTAATTTAATTTAATTTTTTTATTTTTTGCCAATAAGTCATAAGTCACAGTCAGAGAAAATTTAGTCTGTTTCTTTTATTTTCTTTTATTTTATTTGCCAATAATAAGTCTCAAGTCACAATTGGAGAAAGCTTTGTCGATTTATTTATTTATTTATTTTTAGAAATAGTAAATAAGCACATAAACATACATAACATACTTTTATAAAAAAAAAATGATCACTTCACCTTAAAATCAGAAGAAAAATATTTTAAAAATTGCATAACAAAAAAACAAAGCCTTTTATTAGTACTTATTTATTTTCTACTGAATCTCACTTAATAGGAAAATAGGAAAAGTTCTTTATTTCGATGTGTAAAAAATCTTAAAAAAAAAAAAATGGACTTATGGACTATGATGGACTATGAACTTGCAAAGTTTCATCTACTTACTAAAATTTATGCAGTTTCTGAAAATGTGTATGTATGTGTTCCAGGTCAGAATAACCCGAGTATTAATTCAGACCAGCTCCAGATGTAAACTCTGTTCTGAACATCACAACCACCACAAATGAAGAGCATGATGCATGTAAACAGTAATACTGAATGATAAATGAGCTCGTGACGTGTGTTTGTGTGTTTGTGTGCAGTGTTCGGTGAGCTGCGGTTCTGGCCTTCAGTCACGGGAGGTTTTCTGCAGGTTAAAGGGCAGAGGTCGCGTCTCCGATGACCTGTGTGACGCGCGAGCGCGTCCTGAACGACTCCAGTCCTGCTTCCACACGGACTGTCAGACCCACAGCTGGACGGCACACGAGTGGAAGGACGTGAGTAAAACACGGAGAAGCGTGTTTGCTGATCCGTCACGGCTTACACATGCTCACCGTCTCCATAACTCACGCTGATCCACTGAGTTACTTCACTAAACTAGTTAGATGGTCAAGATGAAGGTGAGACGCTGAAAAAAATGCAGCTAAAATCAGCCTGGTTGAATTGGTCATCTATATTTTATTTTATTTATAAATTGTATATAAGCACGTATTATTTTTTTTATACATAAGATGGTTTTACATAAAAAAATGCTGTAAGAACATTAAAATCATCCAAAACAAAATCTAAATCATAGAAACATATAAAATATAAAAAAAAATATTTATTTTATTTTTATATAATTTTTAGTTGTAAATGAGCCCATAGAGCTTAAACATAAGATACAAAAAATGTGAATAAAAAGTCAGAAATGTATTTTATTTTATTTTCCATTAATAAGTCATAAGTCACAATCAGAGAACGCTTAGTCAATTTTTATATTTTATTTGATATTTTATTTTATTTCATTTTTTGCCAATAATAAGTGATGTGTCACAATCAGAGTATTTATTTAATTTAATTTTATTTATTATTTCCCAATAAGAAGTTATAAGTCACATTCAAAGAAAGCTTAGTCTATTTTTATTTTATTTTATTTTATATAAATTTTTTAGCAAATAATAAGTCATAAGTCACAATCACAAAAAGCTTATTTTATTTTATTTTATTTTATTTTATTTTATTTATTATTTACCAATAAGCCATATGTCACAATCAGAGAATGTTTTATTTTATTTTATTTTATTTTATATTTACCAGTAATAAGCCATAAGTCACAATCAGAGAATTTTTTATTTTATTTTATTTTATGCCATTAATAATAGATGTGTCACAATCAGAGAAAGCGTTAGTCTGTTTATTTTATTTTATTTTATTTTGTTATTTTATTTTTATTTATTTATTTTTTTTACCAATAATAAGCCATAAGTCACAACCAGGGAATTTTTTATTTTTATTTTGTGCCATTAATAATGGATGTGTCACAATCAGAGAAAGTGTTAGTCGATTTATTTTATTTATTTTTATTATTTTATTTTTTTTTTTTTTTTACCAATAATAAGCCACAAGTCACAATCAAATTTTTATTTTATTTTATTTTATTAATAATTGATGTGTCACAATCAGAGAAAGCGTATTTTATTTTATTTTATTTATTTTTTTTATTTTTTTTTTTTTTTGCCAATAATAAGTGATGTGTCACAATCAGAGAAAGCTTAGTCTGTTTATTTAATTTTATTTAATTTTATTATTTCCCAGTAAGAAGTCATAAGTCACAGAGAATTTATTTTATGCCATTAATAATTGATGTGTCACAATCAGAGAAAGCTTAGTCTATTTATTTTTATTTTATTTTATTTTATTTTTTACCAATAATAAGTCTCAATCAGAGAATTTTTATTTTTATTTTTATTTTTTTGCCAATAATAATTGATGTGTCACCATCAACGAAAGCATATTTTATTTTATTTTATTTATTATTTTATTTATTTTATTTTTTGGAAATAAGTTATAAGTCACAATCAGAGAAAGCTTAGTCCATTTTTTTTATTAACAAATACGCACATAGTTCTTATAAAAAAATATATATATTTCATCACTTCACCTCAAAATCTGAAGAAAAATATATTTTAAACTTGCATAACAAAGCAATTAAAAAAAAAATATATATATATATATATGTATGTATATAATTATAAGTCCGTTATAAGTACTTATTTATTTTCTGCTAATTCTCACTTGTCCTAAAATAGGAAAAATTATGTGTTTTGATGAGATTTGGGTTTAAAATCAGATCGGTTTGATTCCCTGAGAGGTTTTTTAAGGTTGTCCGTGTGTCTCAAGGGTTTCTGTGATAACATCGTGGAGATGAAACAGCTCAAAGCCCTGATGATCTTCAGAGGAAAGCACACGTGTCTCGCTTTCATCGCTGCAGATATAAAACACACGCTCTGATGTTTCTGTCTGGACGGGTCGTCTGAATGTAATCTGTGTGATTTGTGTCCCTTCATCTCTCCAAACACTTCACCTTAAACGGTCAAATATGGTTGCTGTTTATGAGCTGTACTGACCCCGGAGAAAGAGCACGGCCTGATGGGAAACACCGCCGCCGTCTGGAGGATCTGAGATTCGCTCCTCATCCATGATATACACAAGCAGATTTATATGAATCAGTTTAATGGTCTGACTTCTGAATCAACCAATCACATGAGTTGTGGGCGGGACTATCTGCATGACTGACCAATGGCAGATAAAATCATTGAATAATAATATTGAACTAGATAAAAAAGTTTGTCAAGACAAACTTTAAGTTGGCTTGTGAAGGCCGGACCAGAAAGTCTGAAAAGTTTTTAAAAGTTTCAAGTTTGATGGTTTTCAGTTTGAAATAGTTTGAAGTTTAAAGTAGTTTTAAAAGGTTAAAGTTTGAATGCAGTCTGTCAAATATACAGATAGATAATTAACCTGTTGTTAGTGTGATTCTAACATGATCAGCAACTTACTAGCATGTTGCTAGTCTGTTTCTAGCATGATTAACATGTTACTAGCATGTTGCTAGCATAATTAGCAAGTTGTTAACATGTTTTAACATGATTAGCATGATTAGCAAGTTGCTAGCATGTTTCTAACATGATTACTACGTTACTATCATACTGTTAGCATGATTAGCATGTTTCTAGCATGATTTATCAGGTTGCTAGTATGTTTCTGTCATTATTAGCGAGTCGTTAGCATTTTTCTACCATGATTAGCAAGTTGCTAGCATGTTTCTAGCAAGATAATGTTAATAGCATGTTACTAGCACGATTATCAAGTTAACATCTTTCAAGCATGATTAGCAAGTTGCTGGCATGATTAACAAGTTATTAACATGTTGCTAGCATGTTTCAAGCATGGTTAGCAAGTTTCTAGCATGATTCTAGCATGATTAACATGTTGCTAGCATGATTAGCAAGTTATTAGCATGTTGTTAGCATGTTTCAAGCATGATTACTAAGTTACTAGCATGATTATAGCATGATTAGCATGCTGCAAGCATGATTAGCAAGTTATTAACATATTTTGTTAGCATGTTTCAAGCATGATTAGCAAGTTAATAGCATGTTGTTAGCATGTTTCTAAAATGATTACCACGTTACTATCATATTGTTAGCAAGGTATTAGCATGTTGCTAGCATGTTTCTAGCATGATTTATCAGGTTGCTAGTATGTTTCTGTCATTATTAGCAGATCGTTAGCATGTTTCTACCATGATTAGCAAGTTGCTAGCATGTTTCTAGCAAGATAACATGTTAATAGCATGTTGCTAGCATGATTATCAAGTTAACATCTTTCAAGCATGATTAGCAAGTTACTAGCATGTTGCTAGCATGATTAGCAAGTTATTAGCATGTTGCTAGCATAATTAGCAAGGTATTAACATGTTGCTAGCATGATTAGCAAGTTACTAGCATGATTCTAACATCTTGCAGGTATGATTAGCAAGTTATTAGCATGTTGTTAGCATAATTAGCAAGGTATTAACATGTTGCTAGCATGATTAGCAAGTTATTAGCATGTTGCTAGCATAATTAGCAAGGCATTAACATGTTGCTAGCATGATTAGCAAGTTACTAGCATGATTCTAGCATGATTAGCATGTTGCAGGTATGATTAGCAAGTTATTAACATATTTTGTTAGCATGTTTCAAGCATGATTAGCAAGTTAATAGCATGTTGTTAGCATGTTTCTAAAATGATTACCACGTTACTATCATATTGTTAGCAAGGTATTAGCATGTTGCTAGCATGTTTCAAGCATGATTAACAAGTTATTATGTCGCTAGCATGATTAGCATGTTTCTAGCATGATTGTAGTTGCTAGTCTTGTCTAGATGGATAAATAGATTAGAAATATTAGAATGGACGTTTGAATTGATTAGAAATAGTTCATAGAAGGGAGTGTTGATTGAGCCTCAAGGGATTCTGGGAGTTTAGATTGAATTTTGCAGTAGCAGATCAGTAATCAGTAATAATAATATTTCTCCACCCAAACTGTCTTGGTTACAGCAGAAATGCGTCATTTCATTCTGAAAAAAGATCAATTTTTTTTTTCTTCTGAATGTCATATGCACTGATCAGATGTGCACAATAACAGTTGCTTCGATGTGTGTGTGTCCAGTGTAACGTGAGCTGTGGCCGCGGCGTGAGGTCCAGATCTGTGTTTTGTGTTGACGGCGGGATGAACGTGGTTCCTGACAGCACGTGCGACGCATCTATCAAACCCCAAACACATGAGCCGTGTCACAGCGCCACCTGCCAGTACGTCTGGATCACCACCGCATGGAGTCAGGTACATCAGCACAGACTTTACACACCTCCTCAAGACTGTAGAAAATATTTATGTATGATGGACACTTTTTTTTTACTGCTGTTCATTCATTTTCTGCTCCAGTTCACATTTGAAAATAATAAAATAAAAAATAAATAAATTTTAAAATGATTTCCTTCACATGCTTCTACAATTCACATAGAATATAAATAAAACAATAAACAAATAAATATTAAAATAATGCAATTCCTCCACTTGCTAAATAAATGAATAAATTCCTTATTTATAAGTAATGAAATGCCGTTCAATTAAATAAAGAAATAAATAAATATACACATAAATACATACATAAATAATTTCTTTACTGTTTTAAGTCCCATAAAAAAATAGAGAGAGAAAATATAAATAAATAAATAATAAAATAATACAAAAAATAAATATTTATGAAAGTAATTAAATTTAATTAATAAATAAATAAATGCATACATAAAAAAAATCCTTTTATGTTTTAATTCACATAAAAAATAAATAAAATAGAGATAAAATAAAAATAAATAAATAAAATTTCTTTACTACTTGTTCCAGTTCACATAACAATAAATTAAATAATAAGTAGATTTTAAAGTAATAAAATGCCATTCAATTAAAAACTAAAATAAATACACACATAAATACATACATAAATAATTCCTTTAGTGACTTTCAAGTCACGTAAAAATAAATAAAATGTAGAGAAAGATAAAACAAAATAAATAAAATTCCTTTACTAGCTGTTCCAATTCATATAAAGTAATTTAAATAATAAATAAAGAGATATTTATGAAAGTAATGAAATTTAATGAATAAATATATACACACATAAATTTAAAAAAATAATTTGCTGTTCAGATTCACATAAAAATAAATAAAATAATAAATAGATATTTATTAAAGTACTGAAATACCATTCAATAAAAAGCACCCATAAATATATACATAATTCCTTTACTGTTTCAAGTCACTTAAAAATAAGTAAAATATAGAGATGGATAAAATAAAAATAAATGAAATTATTAGCTGTTCCAATTTACATAAAAATAAATAAAATAATAAATAAATAGATATTTATGAAAGTAATGACATTTTAAAAAATAAATAAATGCACATAAGTACATACATGAAAAAATCCTTTACTAGCTGTTCCAATTCATATATATATATATATATATATATATATAAATATATGTATATATATATATATATATATATATATATTTATATTTATATTTATATATATATTAATTAATATTATATTTTAATTATTAATTATATTAATTAATTATATATATATAAATTAATTAATTAAATGCTGCTTTTTTAATTTGCATAAAGAAAGAAATAAATTAACTTGCTCCTCCAATTGACTATATATATATATATATATATATATAATAAAATTCCTTCACTTTCAACTACAATTCACATGCAAAATAAATAAACCATTATTTTTAAAATAATAAGTTTAAAAAAAATTATAAGAGCATTCATTTTTTAAATTCATAGACGCTTTATGTTTGTCTTGTAAACTCATGTTAAAATATGTGTTGACATTTTTATTCAGAAAATATATTAATGCACATTTTAAAAATGTTTCTTCTGAAATTATTTTACAGTTCTTGTCATATAGTAAGCTCAAAGACTTGTCATTGCTATTATTTTTAATGCTGTTTTAGTTTATAGTGTTAAATTATTGTAAACATTATTTTAAAAGGATATTTATTTAATTGAATTTGCAGTTGTTTTTGGCGTGAATATACAGCCATTGCTGCTGAGATGGCGTTAAATCATCAATAAATAAATATAAATGACTGCTGAATGTGTTTCAGTGTTCGGTGAGCTGTGGCTCTGGACTCGAGCGGCGGGCGGTTCACTGCTCTGCCGTGACCTCTGACCTCCAGACGTATTCGCACGCGGCGCCCTCCGACTGCACCGAACGCCCGCCGGCCGACAGCAGGCCGTGTCGCTTGTCCGAGTGCCCGTCAGCAGGACGCTGGAGCGCCGGGCCGTGGAGCGAGGTGTGTGTGTGTGTGTGTGATGATCAAGACAAACAGTGGTAATGATGTGTGATGAAGTGAAGTGAGCTGTGTTTGTGTGTGGTTTGTTCAGTGCTCTCAGACGTGCGGCGCTGGAGTCATGCACAGGACGGTCGAGTGTCTCAACGCTCAAAACATCCTGTCTCAGAGCTGCCCGCCGTCCAGCCGTCCGGAGACTCACGCCACCTGCAGACAGAACGACTGTGAGTCAACAAACTGCTAAAAAAGTCTTTATTTCCACTTAAAAGGTCTTAAATTGAAGCAGAAAGGTATTAAATATTGCACTGGAAAAATGGTAACACTTTACAACTACATAAAAAAGTTCATTGAGACAAACTTGAGAAAGCCGGAACAGAAAGATTTAAAAAGTTTGAAAAGTTTATAAAGTTTAAGAAGTTTGAAAAAGTTTTAAGTTTGATGGTTTTCAGTCTAAAGTAGTTTTAAAAGGTTAAAGTTTGAATGTTAGATAGATAGAGATTAGATAAATGATAGAATGTTGTTAGCATGTTACTAACATGATTAACATGTAAGTAGCATGTTGTCATAATGATTAGCAAGGTACTAGCATGTTGCTAGCATGTTTATAGGATTATTAGCAAGTTACTAGCATTTTACTAGCATGTTGCTAACATAATTAGCAAGTAACTAGCATGATTCTAGCATGATTAGCATTTTACTAACATGTTGCTAGCATGTTTACCATTTTATTAACATGATTTGCAAGTCACTAGCAGGTTGCTAGAATGATTAGCAAGTTACTAGCATGTTTCTAAGATGATTAGCAAGATTTTTGCATGATTAACAAGTTGCTAGCATGTTGTTAGCATGATTAGCATGTTGCTAGCATGATTGTAGCATAATTAGCATGTCATTAGCATGTTGTTAGCATGATTAGCAAGTTAGTAGCATGTTACTTGCATGATTAACAAGTTACCAGCATGTTGTTAACATGATTCTAGCATGATTAGCATGTCATTAGCATGTTACTAGCATGGTTAGCAAGTTACTAGCATGATTCTAGCATGATTAGCATGTCATTAGCATGTTACTAGCATGATTAGCAAGTTACTAGCATGATTAGCAAGTTACTACCATGTTGCTAGCATGATTCTAGCATGATTAGCATGTCGTTAGCATGTTACTAGCATGATTAGGAAGTTACTGTCATGTTGCTAACATGATTCTAGCATGATTAGCATGTTACTAGCATGTTGCTAGTCATGATACTTGAGACGAATGTCTTCTTGCGTCAAAATTATGTAGTTTTATTTGCCAACGTAACTTTTTTTTAATTTAATTCAATTTTATTTTATTTATTTATTTATTTATTTTTGTCTTAATACAAATATCTAAAGAATCTTACACCACGATACTTGAGATGCAAAATGTCTTCTTTTTTTTTTCTTAGAGAAAATGTGTCAAAATTATGTAGTTTCATTTGCCAACATAACTATTTATTTTATATCATTTTATTTAGTTTTATTTATTTATTTTTTCTACCTTGGATTTTGTCTTGTTAATACAAATATCAAAACATGCTTACATCATGATACTTTTTTTCATTTTATTTTATTTTATTTTATTTTATTTTATTTATTTATTTATTTATTTATTTTATTTTATTTTTTTTTATTTTCTTCCTTGGTATTTTTGTCTTGTCAGTACAAATATCTAAACATTCTTACATCACAATACTTGAGAGGCAAAATGTCTTTTTTTTCCAGAAACAGTGTATCAAAATAATGTAGTTTTATTTTCCAACAGGTCAGAAAAATAAACTTGTTTTCACGTTAAATTGTTTATTTTTCTATTTTTATTTCTCTCTATTATTACTGTTTTTTCCAGGAAATGGGATTTAACTTCTTAAGTAATTTTGCATTTAATTTTTTTTTTTATTATTAAACAAGACTTCTATCTTAAGTAATTTTGCATTTAAATAAATTTATCTTGATTTGAGAATGTTTAGCTATTTGTGCTAGAAAATGAGTCAAAACCTCATTTTTTGCCGGGTAGTTTTAACAGTAATAACCCCAGTATTTTGTTCCCTTCAATTTATTCCTTACATTTCCATTACTTGGTCTTAAAAAGGTCTTAAGAAGTGCTGCCTCGTGTTTCGCTGATCAGGTGAGCTGCACACGAGCTGTCGGGAGGTTCAGATGAAGGGAGGCGTTCGGGAAGATGGAGAGCATTTCATCAAAGTCCGATCCAAGATCCTGCAGATCTACTGTGCTGAGATGCAGAGCGGTTTCCCAAAAGAGTACGTGACCCTGCGCAGCGGACAGACCGACAATTACTCAGAGGTGTACGGATACAGGTATAAATCCATGACAGACACATACAGTGACAAATACACACTGCTGGTTTATAAATGATTTTGAAAGAATTGTCTTCCGCTCACCATGGCTGCATTTATTTGATCAAAAATAGTGTAAAATTTGTGAAATAATATTACAATTCAAAATGTCTGGTTTGAATGTGAATATATAGTAAAATGTCATTTATTTCTGTGATCAAAGCTGAATTTTCTGCATCATTACTCCAGTCTTCAGTGTCACATGATCCTTCAGAAATCATTCTCATATGCTGATTTGCTGCGTAACAAACATTTTTGATTATCAATGATTAAAACATATTTTTAGAGGCTGTGATACACTATCATTCAAAAGTCTAAGATAACTTAGAAATTAATATTTTTATTAATCAAAGATGCATTAAATTGATCATCGTGATAGTAAAAATATTTAAAATGTCACGAAAGATTTTTATTTGAAATAAATGCTGTTCTTTTTGCTTTTTGTACTTTTTATTCATCAAAAAATCCTAAAAAATAAAATGGATTGATAGAAATGTTTGTTGAGCAGCAAATCAGTATATTAGAATGATTTCTGAAGGATCACGTGACACTGAAGACTGGAGTAATGATGCTGAAAATTCAGATTTGTTCACAAATAAATTATATTTTAAAATATATTCAAATAGAAGACAGTTATTTTAAATAATAAATATATTTCAAATTTTACTGTTTTTGTTGCATTTCAAATAAATGCAGGCTTGGTGACCAGAAGAGACTTCTTTAAAAAAAAAAAAAATGTTACTGTTCAAAAACTTTTGACTGCTAGTGTATATATTCGTCTCCCTTGATTCATATTTCCAGGCTCCAAAACCCCTTTGAATGTCCGTATAACGGCAGTCGGCGGCAGGACTGCGCCTGCAGGAACGATTACACCGCAGCCGGTTACACCGTCTTCCACCGCGTGCGGCTCGATCTTTCCAGCATGTGCATCATCAGTGAGTCATCTGTGTTTAAAAGTCATTTTAAAATATGCATTAACTTTTCACAGTAAAATCTGATTTGTTAATGTTATTTAATGCATTATCTCACATGAACTGATATTAAGCAATAAAATAAATAAAACTATTAATATATAGAAGTAATTTTAAAAAATATAATCAGTTAACTTAAATAATAAAAAATCTAGATTTTATAAATAAAATAAAATGAATTTATATAAATAAATATATATTAAAAAATACAATTATTTAATTATTTGTAATATAAATGACAATCATTGTAATTAAGTTGGCTTGAGAAAGGCTCAATCAAGCTTCCCTTCTGTGTACTATTTCTAATCAATTTAGACTCATTTAAGCTTCCACTGTAATATTTTTAATATTTCTAATCTATCTAAATCATGCTAGCAACATGCTAGTAGCATGCTAATCGTGCTACAGACATACTAGTAACTTCCTAATCATGTTAGAAACATGCTAACAGAATTCTAGTAACATGCTAATCATGGTAACAACATCCTAATAACTTGCTAATCATGATAGAAACATGCTAGCGATATGCTAGTAACATGCTAATCATACTAGCAACATGCTAACAACATGCTAACCATGCTTGCAGCATGCCAGTAACTTAATTATACTAATCATGGTAACTAGCAATGCCAGTAACTTGCTAATCATGCTAGCAACGTGCTAGTTACATGCTAATCATAGTAGAAACATGCTAACAACATGCTAGTAACTTGCTAATCATGTAAGACACATGCTAGCAACATGCTAGTACCTTGCTAATCATGCTAGCAACATGCTAGTAACACGCTAATCATGCTAAGAACGTGCTAGTTACATGGTAATCATACTAGAAACATGCTAACAACATGCTAACCATGCTTGCAGCATGCTAGTAACTTGTTAATCATGGTAGCAACGTGTTAGTTACATGCTAATCATACTAGAAACATGCTAACAACATGCTAGTAACTTGCTAATCATGTTAGAAACATGCTAGCAACATGCTAGTAACATGTTAATCATGTTAGAAACATACTAGCAACATGCTAATCGTGCTAACATGCTAGTACCTTGCTAATCATGGTAGTAACATGCTAATCATGTTAGAAACATGCTAGTAATATGTTAGTAACTTGTTAATCATGGTAGTAACATGCTAATCATGCTAGCAACATGCTAGTAACATGCTAATCATGATAGAAAAATGCTAGCAACAAGCTAGTAACATGTTAGCCATGTTAGAAACTAATAACATGCTAATCATGTGCAAAACATGCTATCAACATTGTAATCAGCCTATAAAAATAAGCTAATCATGCTAAAACATGTTAACAACATGTTAAATCATGTAAGCAATGTGTTAAATCATGCTAGCTGCTTCCATACTTTTACAATTGCTTCAAACTTTCAGGCTAGGCTTTCTCAAGACAACTTCAAGTTTGTTCTCAAACTTTACTCATCTAGTTTATATTATAAATTATACTGTGCATTAAGTAATGTTAACTGATTTTAAATATCTATAAGTGGAAATAAACTTAATAAATTCTGTCTGTGTATTGTGCATTTTTTAATAAATGTTAACAAATGAAACCTAATTGTGAAGTGTCGGTAAATGCACTTCTGTAAACAGCTGTCCTGATTGACCTGCCGCTTCACCGTCATGTTGAATTTCATCGAACTCTAGTTGGATTTTGTTTGTGTTTCAGCGACTGATGTGAAGTTCAGTCAGACGCTGTTTGGTCGCTCTGTCCCGTTTGCGTCCGCAGGAGACTGTTACAGCGCCGCTAAATGTCCCCAGGTACCATCTTTATACTTCCTAAATGACTAGATGTTTAGAAACACCAGTCCAAACAGTTTTTACTTCCAAACGGATGAATTGAGTCACAGTTCACTTACAAATACACCACTATGGTTTAAAGGTTTGGAGTCAAGAAAGATGTTTCTGAGAGAAGTCTCTTCTGCTCAACAGTGCTGCATTTATTTGATCAAAAATGCTGTAAAATTGTGGAAAAGTATTACAATTTAAAATAACAGTTTTCTATGGGAATATCTGTTACATTGTAATTTATTCTTGTAAATCAAAGCATCATTACTCCAGTCTTCAGTGTCACATGATCCTTCAGAAATCATTCTCATATGCTGATTTGCTGCTCAAGAAACATTTCTGATTATTATCAATGATCAAAACAGTTGTGCCACCCAATATTTTTGTGGAAACTGTGATACTTTTAATGTTTCAGGATTCAGAAAGTTCAAAAGAACATCATTTATTTGAAATAGAAATCTGTTGTAACATAAATGTCTTTACTCTCACTTTTGATCAATTTAACACAGCCTTGATGAATAAAAGTATTTTTTCTTACCCTAAAGTTTGGAGATTGTTTTAATAATTGATTATTTTTTGTAATGCACCAATAATCTTTCTCTTCTTTGATTGTTTAGGGTCAGTTTAGTATAAATCTCAGTGGAACGGGACTGAAGGTTGCAGAATCCACTAAATGGGTTTCCCAAGGCAACTACGTCACGCTCAAAGTTCACCGGTCAGAGGTGAGGACGTGATTATTAGGGGCTGAGCATCCACTGGCGTTCCTGTTATAATTATTATTCTTTTTTTTTTTCTTCTTCTTCTGAGGCAATGGCAGCCCATAGAAACGCTTGCAGGAAAGTTGTGTAATTTGGCACACTGATAGAGGACAGTCTCAACATTAACCATAGCAAATTTGGAGTCTCTAACGCAAACTCTCGTATCATAAGGTTTAGTTTTTCCGCTGTTTCTAATAGTTCGTAAAACCTACGTTTTCAACTCGTCTTAGACAGTTTGACTGATTTACACCAAAATTGGCTCAGATCATCTTCAGACCATTCTGCCAAAAAGTTCTGGAATTCAAGTTGATTAGTCAAACTGTTCTCGAATAACACGTGAACGAATTTAACGAATAGCACGCAAAAATGAACGTGAGGCTATATCTCTGCAGCGGTTTGGCGTATTGAGACCAAAATTGGTGGGTTTTATAACAAGCATGACCTGAGGCTACCTGCACAGTTTCAGTGCAGCGCCACCTAGTGGTCAAGAGATATAAAAAAAACCTCTTTAAGGTTTAATTTGTTTGCTAATTTTAATAGTTTGTAAAACATACTTTTTCGAATTCATCCTAGACGGTTTGTCTGATTTTCACCAAAATTGGTTCAGATCATTTTCAGACCAAAAGTTCTGGAATTCAAGTTGATTACTGAAACCGTTATTGAATAACTCGTGATCGAATGTAACGAATAGCATGCAAAAAGGACCATGCTAACAACATGCTAGTAACATGCTAATCATGATAGAAAAATGTTAGCAACGTGCTAGTGACATGCTAATCATGCAAACAACATGCTAGTAACTTGGTAATCATGCCTGCAACGTGCTACATACATGCTAATCATGCTAGAAACATGGTAACAACATGCTAGTAACATACTAATCATGTTACCAAAATGCTAGTAACTTGGTAATCATGTTAGAAACATGCTAGCAACTTTGTTAATCATGCTAGAAACATGCTAGCGACTTTGTTAATCATGCTAGAAACATGCTAGCGACTTGTTAATTATGCCAGAAACATGCTAGCGACTTGTTAATTATGCCAGAAACATGCTAGCAGTTTTGCTAATTATGTTAGAAACATGCTAGTAGCTTTGCTAATCATGCCAGAAACATGCTAGCGACATGCTAATAATACTAGACACATGCTACCAACATGCTAGCAACATGCTAATCATGTTAGAAACATGTTAGCAACTTTGCTAATCATGCTAAACACATGCTAGCAACATGCTAATCATGCTAGAAACATGTTAGCAACATGCTACTAACTTGCTAATCATGTTAACATCATGCTAATAACTGGCTAATCATGATAGAAACATGCTAGCAACATGTTAGTAACATGCTAATCATGGTAGCAGCATGCTAATCATGTTAGAAAAATGTTAGCAACATGCTAGTAACATGCTAATCATGTTAGAAACAAACTAACATCATGCTAATCATGCTAGCGACATGGTAGTAACTTGCAAATTATAACAACATGCTAATCATGCTAACAACATTGTAATCAGCCTATAAAAATACAAGCAACAAGCTAATCATGCTAGAAACATGCTAACAACATGCTAGTAACATACTAATCATGTTACCAAAATGCTAGTAACTTGGTAATCATGTTAGAAACATGCTAGCAACTTTGTTAATCATGCTAGAAACATGCTAGCGACTTTGTTAATCATGCTAGAAACATGCTAGCGACTTGCTAATCATGCCAGAAACATGCTAGCGACTTGCTAATCATGCCAGAAACATGCTAGCGACTTGCTAATCATGCCAGAAACATGCTAGAGACATGCTAATCATGCTAGAAACATGCTAGCAACTTTGTTAATCATGCTAAAAACATGCTAGCGACTTGCTAATCATGCCAGAAACATGCTAGCGACTTGCTAATCATGCCAGAAACATGCTAGAGACATGCTAATCATGTTAGAAACATGCTAGCAACTTGTTAATTATGCCAGAAACATGCTAGCAGTTTTGCTAATTATGTTAGAAACATGCTACCAACATGCTAATCATGCCAGAAACATGCTAGCGACATGCTAATAATACTAGACACATGCTACCAACATGCTAATCATGCCAGAAACATGCTAGCGACTTGCTAATCATGCCAGAAACATGCTAGAGACATGCTAATCATGTTAGAAACATGCTAGCAACTTGTTAATTATGCCAGAAACATGCTAGCAGTTTTGCTAATTATGTTAGAAACATGCTAGTAGCTTTGCTAATCATGCCAGAAACATGCTAGCGACATGCTAATAATACTAGACACATGCTACCAACATGCTAGCAACATGCTAATCATGTTAGAAACATGTTAGTAACTTTGCTAATCATGCTAAACACATGCTAGCAACATGCTAATCATGCTAGAAACATGTTAGCAACATGCTACTAACTTGCTAATCATGTTAACATCATGTTAATAACTGGCTAATCATGATAGAAACATGCTAGCAACATGTTAGTAACATGCTAATCATGGTAGCAGCATGCTAATCATGTTAGAAAAATGTTAGCAACATGCTAGTAACATGCTAATCATGCTAGCGACATGGTAGTAACTTGCAAATTATAACAACATGCTAATCATGCTAACAACATTGTAATCAGCCTATAAAAATACAAGCAACAAGCTAATCATGCTAGAAAAATGCTAACAACATGCTAGTAACATACTAATCATGTTACCAAAATGCTAGTAACTTGGTAATCATGTTAGAAACATGCTAGCAACTTTGCTAATCATGCTAGAAACATGCTAGCAACTTTGCTAATCATGCTAGAAACATGCTAGCAACTTTGTTAATCATGCTAGAAGCATGCTAACGACTTGCTAATCATGCCAGAAACATGCTAGCGACTTGCTAATCATGCCAGAAACATGCTAGAGACATGCTAATCATGTTAGAAACATGCTAGCAACTTGTTAATTGTGCCAGAAACATGCTAGTAGCTTTGCTAATCATGCTAGCAACTTGCTAATCATGTAAGACACATGCTAGCGACATGCTAATCATACTAGACACATGCTACCAACATGCTAGCAACATGCTAATCATGCTAGAAACATGTTAGCAACATGCTACTAACTTGCTAATCATGTTAACATCATGCTAATAACTGGATAATCATGATAGAAACATGCTAGCAACATGTTAGTAACATGTTAATCATGTTAGAAACAAACTAACATCATGCTAATCATGCTAGCGACATGGTAGTAACTTGCAAATTATAACAACATGCTAATCATGCTAACAACATTGTAATCAGCCTATAAAAATACAAGCAACAAGCTAATCATCCTACAACATGTTAACAACATGTTAAATCATGTAAGCAATGTGTTAAATCATGCTAGCTGCTTTCATACTTTTACAACTGCTTCAAACTTTCAGGCTAGGCTTTCTCAAGCCAACTTCAAGTTTGTTCTCAAACTTTACTCATCTATTTGTGTTTTATTATTGTAGGACGGCAGCAGAATCTACGGCCGCTGTGGTGGTTTCTGTGGGAAGTGTCTTCCTCATCCTCATACGGGCCTTTATGTCAAAATCCAGTAAGAAAAACGTCCACTGCGCATGAGAAAATCTCATTGCGACTGATTCGCGCATCTCTCTAACGTCTGGCAGCTACGGTAAACGTCCCACTTCTGCACTTTCCGATAGTTACGAGAACCAAATAACAAAATAACTGAGTCTATTCACGAATCAGGATGCAGGTTGGATTTGTTTTTAAATGGAGATGTGGGTAAAATGATCATGGAAATGAATCAATATTTTGTCAGGCGGGATCAACCAAATGAAAGCTGTTAGATGGACTCATTTATTACCAAATTCTGCTCATTTGGTTGCAACAACAGCATGTTTGAGAGTTTATTTCTAGTTTTAGTTCTAGCAAATGGTCAAATCCTTCATTTTGGGCAGAAAGGGATTTATTTGACAACTTCAGAAGTATTTCGTATTTCAAAATATTTGCTTTTTTTGCAGAAGAACTCATAAACTACTGTACAGAACACTGTTAATGCAACTTGGATTAGTTATTTTTACTTTGAACATAAAACGCTGACGACAGCAAACTGCTTGATGCGAAAATAGAAATAATTTAATGTTTTCTGTATATTTGAATGTTTAACTTGTGTCTTGCATCAAAGTCTGACTTAAAATGGGTTTGACAATCTAGAAAAAGGTAGAAAACACTGCTACTGAAAATGATAATAGCGTCGGCTACAAACTAGTTTGGATAATATATGATACGTTATTTTAATAATATATTATTAATAGCATACTAACATGAGTTACGGTGCTAAAACAGTTCATAGCATGATGTTAGCATGTGCTTTTGCATTTTACACGGTTACTAATTTAATTCAAAACGGAAGCAGTAGTTCAAATACACCAGCCTGGTTTGCTGGGTTAAGCTGGTTTAGGTGATTAACTAGTTGACAGGTGCCACCAAAAAAAGAGCAGTTGAACTCTAAAATCTGTCCTAACTCAGCTGAATCAGGTCACTAAATTTGATTATTTAACAAAAAATTAAATTAAACATTGACTGTTATACACTACTATTCAAAAATTTGGGATCTGTAAGATTTTTTAAAGTTTTTAAAGTCTTCTGCTCACCAAGGCTGCATTTATTTGATCAAAAATACTGTAAAAATTATGAAATAATATTAGAATTTAAAAGAGCTGTTTACTGTGTCAATCTGTGTTAAAATGTAATTTATTCCTTTAATGAAAACCTGAATTTTCAGCATGAAACACCAGATCAAATCTGTCCTAATTCAGCTGAATCAGGTCTCGAAATTTGATTATTTAACAAAAAATTTAAGTAAACATTGACTTGACTGTTATACACTACCATTCAGTAGTTTGGGATCGGTACGATTCAATGTTTTTAAAATCTCCTGCTCACCAAGGCTGTACTTATTTGATCAAAAATACTGTAAAAATTATAAAATATTATTAGAATTTAAAAAAACTGTTTACTATGTGCATTTTATCTGTGTTAAAATGCAATTTATTCCTTTGATGCAAAACTGAATTTTCAGCACGGAAGACCAGATCAAATCCGTCCTAATTCAGCTGAATCAGGTCACGAAATGTATTAATTTAACATAAAATGGAATCAAATGGACTGAATTAAGTAATTTAATGTTAAATGAGTTCATACAAACAAACATAACATTAGTTTTACTAGAAGGGAAGATTAATATAGATCAAATTAAAACAGCATAACCCTACCTCTCATTATCGTAACCGTTTGTGTTGTACATTATTTATGTTTGACAGTATTTATTCTGTAATTAAATGTACATACGTCTCAACAGGAAAATCATATTATTATTAAATATTGATCTTTTGCCATTAACAAGAGGTTTACAGAATAACGGTGCTGTTTTTACTACTGAAATGAGCTTTAACCAGCAGCATGTAATGTAGTACAAATCATTTTAACGACTCACTTTTTGCTTTCAACCAAAGTCTTGTATGGTAATATAGATAATATAACTTGAAGGATGTGGTGTTTGACGCCTATTGAGCCTGCTTTTAGGTGAACGCACGGTATAACGGATCATCTGCGAGCAGCTAACCAACCTTTGACTATCATGTGTTGATAGACGACTGAACTATATGAGGTCTGTATCAGAAATGAAAGGACTGTATGATGCACTATGTGCCAGCAGTGCTGTAGCAGACATTCACACCTGTGTATTAACACTTGGGCTTTGTCAGATTGTGTTTGTATATTCATACTTGATGGTTTGCGTGTCGGTGGAATGAAAAACGAGGCTTGTTTTCCACTTATTACCCAAAGATTATTTTCTAGAGTGTCTTTGCGCTTCAGTATCCAGTGTTTTATAATGAAATCTTTGGTGCTATGATAAAAATGAAATGTAAATGAGATTTTATTGATGTAATGGATTCTACAGCACTGTACTAATGCTGATCATCATAATAAAAGGAAAGATGTTTATTTTGGTTGGTTTGGTGTTTTTTTTGGTTGTAAATTCACTATTTGCATCTCAAGTGATCAGAAATTTTCAAAGTAGATTCTACTTTTGATGAGAAACAACACAAGACCTTCTGTAAGTATATGGACATTTTATACTTTTATTAAATTTGTCATTCAACTAAGCTTTCAGTTAAGTGAATCACACGATGCTGATGATTTAATACTGTAAATGTCAAATATAATTTGCTAAGAAAAGATTGCAACCGAAGATCATTCATAGAGAGCAATGTGGCAGATGAATTAAGCATTGAATGAAGTTGCTTTCAGTTTTAATTTAATTTTTTACATTTTAATTTTATGTGTGTGTGTGTGTGTGTGTGTGTGTGTGTGTGTGTGTATATATATATATATATATATACATATATATATATATATATAAAATGAAAATGTAAAACATTAAATTTGTGTAATTGATTGTGTAAAAATGCAATATATATATATATATATATATAAAACATATAAAACAAATTCTAGTACTTTAAACAAAATTAGTATATATATATATAGTGTATATATATATATATATATATATATATGTGTGAGTGTGTGTGTGTATGTGTGTGTGTGTGTGTGTGTGTGTGTGTGTAAAATGCATAATATATATATATATATATATATATATATATTTGTCATTTAGTAATTTATATATTTGTACAATTATATATGTATACACAATGTTTTTAAAAAATGCATAAAATATATAAATATATAAAACAAAAAATGTATATACTTAAAAATATTTAATTGTTTCAGGATAGATATGTTAGTATTTTGTTTAAACAAAATGAGTAATATATATATATATATATATATATATATATACTACCGTTCAAAAGTAAGACTTGTAATAGTCTTTAAAGAAGTCTCTTATGCTCATCAAGGCTGCATTTATTTGATTAAAAATATAGAAAAAAAAACAGTAATATTGCAAAATGTTTTTACAATATAAAATAATGTTTTTTATTTTAACATACTTTAAAATAGAATTTATTCCTGTGATGAAAAGCTGAATTTTTATCAGCTGTTACTCCAGTCTTAAGTGTCACATGATCCTTCAGAAATCATTCTAATATGCAGATTTATTATTAGAATGATCAATGTTGGATAATATCAACAGTTGTGCTGCCAAATATTTTTTGGAACCTGTAATTTTTTTTTTCAGGATTCTTTCATGAATAACAAGTTTAAAAAGTACAGTGTTTATTCAAAATATAAATATTTTATAACAATGTAAATTATTTATTATTAACTTTTAATAAACTTTTAATTATTAACTTCATACATCCCTGGTGAATAAAAGTATTAATTTCTTAAAAAAAAAAAAAAAAACAATAAAAATGTACTGACCCCAAACTTTTGAACGGTAGTGTATATATATACACACACACACACACACACAATATTTTTTATATAGGTTGTTATTTTAGTATTTTTTTATAACAAAATTAGTAGTATATATAGTATATTATGTATGTGTGTGTAAAATGCATAATACATATATATATATATATACACACACAATATGTTTTAAAATTGTGTAAAATATAAAAAACATCAAACCACTGAGGCGGTACAATTATAAAACGAAAACAAAGAGAAAAAAAAAATTATATACAAATGCAGATCCCTTAAGAAAATTAACCATGGTTTTATTATAGTACAAACTATAAAACTATGTTTTATTTGGTATAACTACAGTTTTACTACAAAGAGGGCACACAGGAAAAATATAGAGATACAGGTCTTTTATTATTATTATTATTATTATTATTATTATTATAAAGCTTACTATTATTCTACCTCTTCTTCTTCTTCTGAGACTAAAATTTCTGACTGTATCTCGTCCTAGAGCTTTAACTCTACAAACTCCAAACTCAGCCCAGATCTTCAGACTGATCTGATCTATTATTATTATTATTATTATTATTATTTAGAGTGAACCGAGCTTGTGTAGATCAACTTTGAATAAAGAGAGAGGTTTAAAGCCAGATTTTTATGTATGTGAAATTTAGCTAGCAGGATCTAGGATCTTTTATTTATCTATCTATTATCTATCTTAAAAAAATTGGAAGATAAGACATTGTTTAATAAGTAAGATCTCTGATTGAAGTCCTTAAAAATCAAAAAGTACTGCTTGAAAAATCCTTAAAAAAGTCCTTGGATTTTATCTGTGTGAATCCTGTTCTCTCTCTCTCTCTCTTTCTTTTTTATTTATTTATTTATTTATTTTTTTTTACAATGTATGAGCTTAGAATATATTAAAACATATATAGGGCTGCTATATTTATAAATATTTGAAATTTGAATATAGCAAAAAGAAATAGGCAGATGCATATATGGGAACTGACCAGCAGGTGGAGACAGTGACTTTAAAATGAGAGCCTACGTTTCATTTGAGAGGTTTTATTGCATTTACTGCATGTTTTTACATGAGTTTCTTTTTGACCATTAAGATCTGAAGGCTTTCAGCATGGAAAATGACATTGCATTGGACCCTACAAGAATTATTAGCAACAGGAACTGAGAATTGATTTTTTTTTTTAATAATTTAAATAATGCTAAATTTAGTATCAATATCTTGCATCTATGAAGTAAATCCAGCAGCTTTGACATTTGTGTTGTTAATATTGAGTCATGCTCGATCTCTATTCAAATATTTATGAATTCGGTTAATCTTAACTTGAAAAAACACTTTTTGTGTGTTATTGTTTCCGTATATCTTGTGGTTTCCACATATGCTCCATTCTGAGGCAGTCGGAAGGGAATGAGGAGTGCATTTCTCTGTTTCAACAACATACATTTTCACCACGTTTTCAGGAATATATTGTTTGAACGATATATTTTTCTCTTATATAAATATTAAAATATCAATAACTATTTTTTCACAGCTTTTCATGGAAGTCGTCTAGTAGATATTCATTTCTCTAGCACTATATGCGTCTGTCTTACCATGAGCGGCCGCCAGGGGGCGCTGCTGCTGTAATGAATCTTCGCGTCACATGCCGGATTCATTTTCTCATTCGGATTCCAGAGAGAGAGTGAATGTCAGCACAAAACATGAAAACATGTGCAGACTCTGGTGCTGCGGAGACATAAGGAAATAATTTACGGCTGTTTGCCGCGATCCGTAACCCTTCCTTTGACAAGGTGAAGCGTCATCAATCACGAGCTGAAAAACTCCCGCGTGGAGCCCAACCGACGGCCGGAAGTTCTTCGGATTTATTTACAAGCTTATTTGCTTTTCATAAGCAGTGTTTTAATACCCAGTATGCAAAATATTGAGCATCTTTCCACCTTATTTTTCCCATAAGAGTGGGCGGGGACATTTGTTAATGTTATGGGTGTGGCTTCCGGTCTCATTCTCGTCCAGCTGTAGGAAAGAGCAAAATCGGTGTGTCTTACCATATTATTAAGTTGGCTTGAGAAAGCTTACTATTATTCTTCCTCTTCTTCTTCTTCTGAGACTAAAATTTCTGACTGTATCTCGTCCTAGAGCTTTAACTCTACAAACTCCAAACTCAGTCCAGATCTTCAGACTGATCTGACAGAGTTGCTGTATCTTTTCTAACTGAGCAAACTTAAGATTTTCTTAAAAATTACGTTTAAAACTAGGAAAAATCCCTTAGACTTACATTGACGAATGTTCAAATGAGCAACACTATTCAAACTCCAACTGACAAAATTCAAATCTAAACTCCCAGAATCCCTTGAGACTCAATCAACACTTCTCTTCTATGTACTGTATTTCTAATCCATTTTAAACTCATTCAAACTCATCGATCTATCTATCACTAGCCAAGCCTAGCAACTACAGTCATGCTAGTAGCTTGCTAATCATCCTGGTAACATGCTAGTAACTAGCTAATCATGCAAATAACATGCTAACAACATGCTAATCATGTTAGAAACAGACTGGCAATATGTTAGGAACTTGCTAATCGAGCTGGAAACGTGCTAGCAACATGCTAACAACTTGCTAATCACGTTAGAAAAATGTTAACAACTTGTTAATCATGCTAGAAACATGCGAGCAACTTGCTAATGATGCTAGCAACATGCTAGCAACCTGCTAATCATGGTAGGAACATGCTAGCAACATACTAGGAACTTGCTAATCAAGCTATAAACATGCTAGCAACATGCTAATCATGTAAGAAACATGATAGAAACATGTTAACAACTTGCTAATCATGCTAGCAACATGTTAATCATGCTAGCAACATGCTAATCATGCTAAAAACATGCTAGCAACCTGGTAATCATGAAAGAAGCATGCTAGAAACATGCTAACAACTTGCTAACAACTTGGTAATCATGCTAGAAACATGCTAGCAACTTGCTAATCACACTAGAAACATGTTAACAACTTGCTAATCATGCTAGCAACTTGCTAATCACACTAGAAACATGCTAACAACTTGGAAATCATGTTAGAAACATGGTAGCAACTTGCTAATCAAACTAGAAACATGTTAACAACTTGCTAATCATGCTAACAACTTGCTAATCATGCTAGCAACCTGCTAATCATGGTAGGAACATGCTAGCAACAAACTAGGAACTTGCTAATCAAGCTAGAAACATGCTAGCAACATGCTAATCATGCAAGAAACATGCTAGCAACATGCTAACAACTTGGTAATCATGTTAGAAACATGTTAACACCTTGTTAATCATCTAACAACTTGTTAATCATGCTAGAAACCTGCTAGCAACTTGCTAATTACACTAGAAACATGCTAACAACTTGGAAATCATGTTAGAAACATGGTAGCAACTTGCTAATCACGTTAGAAACATGTTAACAGCTTGTTAATCATCTAACAACTTGTTAATCATGCTAGAAACCTGCTAGCAACTTGCTAATCACACTAGAAACATGCTAACAACTTGGAAATCATGTTAGAAACATGGTAGCAACTTGCTTATCACACTAGAAACATGTTAACAACTTGCTAATCATGCTAACAACTTGCTAATCATGCTAGCAACCTGCTAATCATGGTAGGAACATGCTAGCAACAAACTAGGAACTTACTAATCAAGCTAGAAACATGCTAGCAACATGCTAATCATGCAAGAAACATGCTAGCAACATGCTAACAACTTGGTAATCATGTTAGAAACATGCTAGCAACTTGCTAATCACGTTAGAAACATGTTAACAGCTTGTTAATCATCTAACAACTTGTTAATCATGCTAGAAACCTGCTAGCAACTTGCTAATCACACTAGAAACATGCTAACAACTTGGAAATCATGTTAGAAACATGGTAGCAACTTGCTAATCACACTAGAAACATGTTAACAACTTGCTAATCATGCTAACAACTTGCTAATCATGCTAGCAACCTGCTAATCATGGTAGGAACATGCTAGCAACAAACTAGGAACTTGCTAATCAAGCTAGAAACATGCTAGCAACATGCTAATCATGCAAGAAACATGCTAGCAACATGCTAACAACTTGGTAATCATGTTAGAAACATGCTAGCAACTTGCTAATCACGTTAGAAACATGTTAACAGCTTGTTAATCATCTAACAACTTGTTAATCATGCTAGAAACCTGCTAGCAACTTGCTAATCACACTAGAAACATGCTAACAACTTGGAAATCATGTTAGAAACATGGTAGCAACTTGCTTATCACACTAGAAACATGTTAACAACTTGCTAATCATGCTAACAACTTGCTAATCATGCTAGCAACCTGCTAATCATGGTAGGAACATGCTAGCAACAAACTAGGAACTTACTAATCAAGCTAGAAACATGCTAGCAACATGCTAATCATGCAAGAAACATGCTAGCAACATGCTAACAACTTGGTAATCATGTTAGAAACATGCTAGCAACTTGCTAATCACGTTAGAAACATGTTAACAGCTTGTTAATCATCTAACAACTTGTTAATCATGCTAGAAACCTGCTAGCAACTTGCTAATCACACTAGAAACATGCTAACAACTTGGAAATCATGTTAGAAACATGGTAGCAACTTGCTAATCACACTAGAAACATGTTAACAACTTGCTAATCATGCTAACAACTTGCTAATCATGCTAGCAACCTGCTAATCATGGTAGGAACATGCTAGCAACAAACTAGGAACTTGCTAATCAAGCTAGAAACATGCTAGCAACATGCTAATCATGCAAGAAACATGCTAGCAACATGCTAACAACTTGGTAATCATGTTAGAAACATGCTAGCAACTTGCTAATCACGTTAGAAACATGTTAACAGCTTGTTAATCATCTAACAACTTGTTAATCATGCTAGAAACCTGCTAGCAACTTGCTAATTACACTAGAAACATGCTAACAACTTGTTAATCATGCTAACAACTTGCTAATCATGCTAGCAACCTGCTAATCATGGTAGGAACATGCTAGCAACAAACTAGGAACTTGCTAATCAAGCTAGAAACATGCTAGCAACATGCTAAAAACGTGCTAGCAACCTGGTAATCATGAAAGAAGCATGCTAGCAACATGTTAACAACTTGGTAATCATGCTAGAAACATGCTAGCAACATGTTAGTAACTTGCTAATCATGTTAAAAACATGCTAGCAACTTTTTAAAACTTCTTAAACTTTTCAAACTTTTTCAAACGTTCTGGTTCGGCTTTCTCAAGCCAACTTAAAGTTTGTCTTGACGAACGTTTTTATCTAGTTGTAATGTATTATCTTAATTATGAACACACTGGTTTGTAGAGTGGCTGCTCAACCTGAAGTCTCGCCCATAGGCTTACGTCTGCGTTGGAGAAAAATGAAATTTATGTGAAAAATTTGAATCTGTTGGAACGGCCTGTCTAACTCAACCAATCATGTGAGTTTGGGGGCGGGACTATTTGTTTGATGAGCAGTTGTTTGAATAAACATTTCTATATATATGTATATATATATATTGTATTTTAGTTGTTATAGTGAAATTCACATTGCCTTTTAGTCAACTTGAAATAATGTTTGCAAACTATTTACCTCTGTAAGATTGACATTGATGTAATTATTTTGAAATGTACAATATTGCTTTCATTTTATACTTCAGCAGAATGCACTGTGAACATAAAGCACTCAGATGACATGTTGAGACCACACAGGCATGATGAGATTTATGTGTTGATGTTTTGTGTTCAGATAATCGTCCTCTAGACACAGCAACAGCTTTATTATTCTCTCATCTTCACAACACAATTCACCCTGATGTGCTGCGATAGATGGGTTTTAAACTCACGCAAAAGATCCAAACTATCAAACTGATCTTTGTGTCGTCGAGGGTTTGTGACTGAGATCTACAAAGCGTGACTCTGTTTTCACACTGGACGCGTGCAGCGAATTGTGACACACTGTGAAAAATCAGAAAAAGTTAATTTAATGCTTTTGAGAGCCACCAAAAAATCTATATAATGATTTTTAATGTGTGTTTTTTTTCCAGAAAGGTCTTATTTGCTTTTATTTATTTTTATTTATGTATTTTTATTTTTTGCTTTCTGTATGTAAGAAATTTCAAGACTGAATTTATTTTTTTTTTTTTAATTTATAGAATTATTATTATTATTTATTTAAAGCAAGAAATTTGAAATTTAGGACACTCAAGTTAAATCAAGTTTTCTTGTAGGATATGTCTTAGTCATTATAATTGAGCTTTGTACAAAAACAACAGAGATCTGTGATGCGATTTCATTTAGACACTCTCTTTTGTATTTTTGGACACGTTTTTGCTGTTTCAAGTCAATTTAAGACCAAAGCAGCCGAACACTTCTATCTCGTCTCGAAAGCAAACTCCTGCAGCGAGTCTGTTGTTTTCCCAGGCCACGTTCAGCTGTGGACAGACTCAAATTGAATTATGGGAATATTTGTTCAGCTCACTGACGATAAGGTCGACACATTGATTCTGTTCAACCCTCCTTCCTGTCCAGTCTCTGATTTTAATTTCCTGAGCACATGATGCGCCTCTTGTATGCATGGACTCGAGCCAGACGCTCAGAGGTGTCCGATTGAGACCAAACGTCTGTGGAAGTGACGTTACCTTCAATGCAAACAACTCACAAATGTTTTAACTCTGCCTGAAAACACCCTGGTAAAATCACTGTAAACACCTGCAGCTGAGGTGATTATCTGCAATATGTCCAATAGACGTTTAGAAGATGACTTTAAGATATTTATGATTTAGAATGTATGTAAAACTGACATCTTAAAGATGTTTATCAGATGTTTGTACACAGCAGATGCTTATCTTAAGCGATCTTATCATGGTGCTCTAGTGAATGTGTGTTGAAGACTGACACGGAAGAGAAGAAATGGTTGAATAGTCGTTATTTTTGTTTCCTCGTAGCTTCATAACGTTACGATTGAACCACTGATGTCACCTGGATTATTTTAACGATGTCCTTGCTACCTTTCTTGGCCATAAAACATTTCAGTTGCACTGTTGTCTGTGCAGGGTCAGAATTTAAAGCTCTCAGATTTCATAAAAATATCTTATTTTGTCTTCTGAAGATGAACGAAGGACTTACAGATTTGGAACGACATGAGGGTGAGTAATTGATAGTATTTTTATTGTTGGGTGAACTATCCCTTTAAGGGAACATATATCTATATATATATATGATATATATATATATATATTATAAATAGGTGTATTTTTTGTTAACTTGACAACACACATCTGTGTATACTTTATTTTTTCTGTGTTTGGTTTTAATGTTTGTACTATTTAATAAAAATGAAATCAGATTTTTTTTAAGTTCTGATCTGAATCAAATGATTCACAAACCCACCAGTTTCGATTTGAGTCAAATGATTCGTGATTCGCGCTCCCGATCTGAATCAAATGATTCGCGATTCGCGCTCTTTCACGAACCCGCTTCGATCTGAGTCAAATGATTCGCGATTCGCGCTCCCGATCTGAATCAAATGATTAGCAATTCGTGGTCTTTCACACGCCCTTTCCAAAGTACCGTTCTGAGTTTGTGATTCGCACTCCAGATCAGAATCAAATGATTCGCGATTCGCGCTCCCGATCTGAATCAAATGATTCGCGATATGAGCTCTTTCACGAACCCGCTCCAAAGTACCGATCTGAGTCAAATGATACGCGATTCGCGCTTCCGATCAGAATCAAATGATTCGCGATTTGCGCTCTCAAACTAAATCAAATGATTCGCGATCTGAATCAAATGATTCGCGTTTCAAACTAAATCAAATTGATTCGCGATTCCGATCTGAATCAAATGATTCGCGTTTTCACGAACCCGCTCGAAAATGTCAAATCGCGCTCCGATCTGAATCAAATGATTCGTGATTCGCAAATGATTAGCTCCCGATCTGAATCAAATGATTCGCGCTCCAGATCAGAATCAAATGATTCGTTCTTTTCACGAACCCGCTTCGATCTGAGTCAAATGATTCGCGCTGCCGATCTTAATCAAATGATTCGCGATTCGCGCTCCCGATCTGAATCAAATGATTAGCAATTCGTGGTCTTTCACACGCCCTTTCCAAAGTACCGTTCTGAGTTTGTGATTCGCGCTCCAGATCAGAATCAAATGATTCGCGATTTGCGCTCCCGATCTGAAACAAATAATTCGCGATATGAGCTCTTTCACGAACCCGCTCCAAAGTTCCGATCTGAGTCAAATGATACGCGATTCGCGCTTCCGATCAGAATCAAATGATTCGCGATTCGCGCTCTCAAACTAAATTAAATGATTCGCGATTCGCGCTCTCAAAATAAATCAAATGATTAGCGATTCGCGCTTTCAAACTAAATCAAATGATTCGCGCTTCCGATCTGAATCAAATGATTCGCGTTTCACGAACCCGCTCGAAAGTTCCGAACTGAATCAAATGATTCGCGATTCGCGTTCCCGATCAGAATCAAATGATTTGCGCTCCCGATCTGAATCAAATGATTCGCGATATGCGCTCTTTCACAAACCCGCTCCAAAGTACCGATCTGAATCAAATGATTCGCGATTCCGATCTAAATCAAATGATTCGCGATATGCGCTCCCGATCTAAATCAAATGATTCGCGATTCGCGTTCCCGATCTGAATCAAATGATTTGCGCTCCGGATCTGAATCAAATGATTCGCGATTTGCGCTCCCGATCTGAATCAAATGATTCGCGATATGCGCTCTTTCACAAACCTGCTCCAAAGTACCGATCTGAATCAAATGATTCGCGATTCGCGATTCCGATCTAAACCAAATGATTCGCGATATGCGCTCCCGATCTAAATCAAATGATTCTTGATTCGCGTTCCCGATCTGAATCAAATGATTAGCAATTCGTGGTCTTTCACAAGCCTTTTCCAAAGTACCGTTCTGAGTTTGTGATTCGCGCTCCCGATCAGAATCAAATGATTCGCGATTCGCGCTCCCGATCAGAATCAAATGTTTCGCGATTCGCGCTCTCAAACTAAATCAAATGATTCGCGCTTCCGATCTGAATCAAATGATTCGCGTTTCACGAACCCGCTCGAAGGTGTTTATCCAATCTTATTTTGTAAGTGACTTCTCATTTTGTTTTAAAGATGCTTTGTTTGGATTATTTGAATATTCTAAGGAGAATACAGGAAAATATTACATAATTAATTTATGTTTTCTGTTAGCTAAATTTCACATTCATAAACAAAAGTTTACTGGCTCTAAACCTCTTTTTTCTTTGTTCAAAGTGGACTTGGATAAGTATATAGAAACTATCCAAAGTTCTGCTAATTTGAAAGCTATGAAAACTGTATCTCTGTATTCATCCTTTGTGTCATCCTAAGATGTAATTGTATTACCCTGTTTTTTCTTTGTTACCCTGGCAACAAATCTGTGTATATATATATATATATATATATATATATATATATTTTTTTTTTTTTTTTTTTTATTTTGTCTGTAATTGTACTGTCTTGTTGTTTTGGATATTTGTAATGTTTAATAAAAAAAAAAAAAAAAAAAAAAAAAAAAAACGAACCCGCTCGAAAGTTCCGATCTGAATCAAATGATTCGCGATTCGCGTTCCCGATCAGAATCAAATGATTTGCGCTCCCGATCTGAATCAAATGATTCATGATTCGCGCTTCCGATCTGAGTCAAATGATTCGCGAACCCGCTCCGACATTTCAATCTAAAATTGATTCGCGAGCCATTATTACTAGATTATAACCATAGACTTCGGAGCACGTCCCGATCTGAATCAAAAGATTAAAAGATTCACAAACCCGCTTAGTTTCATCTGAATCGAATCATTCATGAAACGCGCTTCCCGATCTGACTCAAATGATTCGCGCCGCACTCCGATTGAACATAGAATCATTTTGCGACGCAGTGGTTTAACTGATTCGGAGTTTCGAAAAGCTCCGTTACACCCATCATTAGGTGCTTTTCAAAATCATTACAACGATGTCGAATTTAGAAAATAAATGGCTCTTTTGAACCGTTTTTGCTAGTGAATCGCTTGAACTGAATGATCGAAGTTACGAGTTTGAATTTGAATCAATCGGAGCGGTTCCAGCGTAAATGACTCACTCAGTTGAATCGGTTTGTCTGTTCCTGCGCTTTTCGTGCTTTCAGCCATGTTTACACACGTCAAGATCGCTAATTTTATGAAATTAACTGAAATACATTTGGAAATAAAATATCCATATTTCCATTCCGAAGACTGCTTTCCACGTCGAAGACATCCAACGCAAATCTACGAACATTTTCAGGTGAGGTTAAACTGCTGTTTACTGCTAATTAGTGAAGAGCTCCATTAATATGACGAACTGCACCTCAAAATGCATGTTAGATTAAAACATTGAGCTTTACTGTCGAGTTTGTTGTTGTATGGTGTGTTTTTTTGAGTTCTCATGAATTACTGATGTGTTTGTCAGATGTTCAGTGCTGTCTGTTCTTCTGCTCTGCAGGACGTTCTCAGATCTGACAGACGAATGAGCTGATATGCATTAATGTGCAGAAGACATAAACCTGAGCAGGAATATTTACTCAGCCTGGGTCATTCATTTGAACTTTCCTAAACATACGGTATGTAACACGTCCAGATCTGTGGCAGCTTTAAACAAACTGATCTTCATCAGTTCCATCGTCTTAAAAGCATCATATATCGTCCAGAACCTTCCTCCTGCTCACACTCCACATATTTAACTGCAGGAGTTTTGATAAGGAAGAACACAATCTTGAGCTTTCAAGACAAACGTGTGGGTTTGGTCCAGAGGAGCTTCACCCACACGTCTGGATTCAGGCCTGTGGAGAAGCTGAGCTGAAGCCATACAAAAGACAACACGGTTTTGTTTCGTTTCAGTCATTATACGGCCATCACGCAGCGCTAGACTTGAACATCAGCTGCTTTCATGTGTGGATTAACTGCTGCCTGGAGCTCATAAAAGACTGTTGCCTCAGCTAATCCATTTGTCTCTTTAACGGCCACTAACAAGTGAGCAAATCTGAGCTGGAGGAACAATGCTGACGCTCAACGAATTGAGACGAAGACCTCAAGAGATGAAGATCATCAGAAACCAGATCATTATGTACGTTGTCAAGGAGTAGTAAGTGGTCACCATGTATTTTGGGTGGTTGCTAGGGAGTTGCTATGGTGTTATGGGTGGTTGCTATGGAGTTGCTACGTGGACGGGTTACTATGGTGTTCTTGGGGCTGCTAGGATATTTTGGGTGATTGCTAAGGGAGTTGCTATGCAGTTCCTGTGATGTTTTAGATGGTTGCTGGGGAGTTGCTCTGCAGTTGCTACAGTGTCCTAGGTGGTCCATGGGGTATTTTGAGTGGTAGTTGGGGAGTTGCTTTGCAGTTACATTGGGACAGTGTTCTGGGTGGTTGCTATGCAGTTGCTTCAGTGTCCTAGGTGTTTGCTACGGTATTTGTGGTGATTGCTATGTAGTTGCATTGCTAAGGTGTTCTGAGTGGTTGCTAAGGAGGAGATATGGTGATTTTATAGGAGAATTTAGGTGGTTGTTAGGGAGTTGCTATGTAAATGCTCTACTGTTCTAGGTGGTATTTTGCGTGGCTGTTGGGGAGTTTCTTTGCAGTTGCATTGCTAAGGCGTTCTGTGTGGTTGCTAGGGAGTTGCTATGCAGTTGCTATGGTGTCCTAGGTGCTTGCTATAGTATTTGGGGTGGTTGCTAGGGAGTTGCTATGTAGTTATATTGCTAGGGTGTTCAGGGTGGTTGCTAGGAAGTTGCCATGCAGTTGCTATGGTGCCCTAGGTGTTTGCTAGTATTTAAGGTGGTTGCTAAGTAGTTGCTATGCAGTGCTAAGGTGTTCTGGGTGGTTGCTAAGGAGTTGCTATGCAATTGCTATGGTGTCCTAGGTGCTTGCTATGGTATTTGGGGTGGTTGGTAGGGAGTTGCTATGTAGTTGTATTGCTAGGGTGTTCAGGGTGGTTGCTAGGGAGTTGCTATGGTGTCCTAGGTGCTTGCTATGGTATTTGGGGTGGTTGCTAGCTAGTTGGTATGTAGTTGTATTGCTAGGGTGTTCAGGGTGGTTGCTAGGGAGTTGCTATGCAGTTGCTATGGTGTCCTTAGTGTTTGCTACTGTATTTAGGGTGGTTGCTAAGGAGTTGCTATACAATTGCTATGGTGTCCTAGGTGCTTGCTATGTTATTTGAGGTGGTTGGTAGGGAGTTGCTATGTAGTTGTATTGCTAGGGTGTTCAGGGTGGTTGCTAGGGAGTTGCTATGGTGTCCTAGGTGTTTGCTACTGTATTTAGGGTGGTTGCTAAGGAGTTGCTATGCAGTTGCATTGCTAAGGTGTACTGAGTGGTTGCTAGGGAGTTGCTATGCAGTAGATATAGCGTTCTAGGTGGTTCCTGGGCTATTTTATATGGTTGCTAGGGGGTTGCTATGAAGTTAGATTGGTGTTTTTAGGTGTTTTATTCCAGTCTAGCGTAGTGTTATAGCTTTAATCATATCACTAACCCAAAATAAACACTAGCAATAGTACTGCAATGTAAATGTATTCATGATTTGCAGAAACAGTGATTTTTCTAGCATTTAAAGTCAAAGAACATACTGAATGAGATCAAAGTGAGCAGCTAAATAACAGCGCTCATGTGAGGATGAGAAGAGCTGACGCAGATGTTTATGAGCACCTTTGGGTCATAAACTCCATATAAGCAGTGCACGAGGCCTGTGAACAATGGTGTGTTGTGTGCTTCATTCTGATGTTTGATGTTTGTGATTGAAGAGCAGCTGTTTGGTCGTTTTCGCCTGAAGCAGTTCTGAGCGAACAGATTATTTTAACAGCATGAGATACAGATGTGAGCGTTGAAATCCACATCCAAAAACGTTGAGCAAATTATGTGTTGAGAAATGGTGCGGTAAAAAACACAGTGGACTGCAATTCAGCAATGCATTCTTTATTTTGCTTGGTAATCAATCACATTATTTAGTGAAATCTCTATTTTGTATGATGGGTTGCAATTTGTTTTAAACCACATGAATGACCAAAGTGCATTTTTGTTTTTCGTTCAGGGGCATTTTATGAACACATCATTTTGGTGATTAGTTATCGTTGTTTCACTGCCATCACTTGAGACAATAGAAAGTGTTGAATCAGAAATCAGAAAGTGTTGGCTCAGAGCTCATTTACTGACCGCATGGCTCTTTTCACGCTCAAAGAGACACAGCGGGGTCAGAGAGTGTGTGAAAGACTTCCAATGCCAGGCCACATTAGTGCCACCTGCTGCCCTCTTCATGCCAGCCGTGCCAGGGATTAAACGGCATTACGGCCGCTTGCACGCTACCGTTCTTTCACCATTAACACTACAGCAACAGACCTTTCTATTAATAAACGCTGACATGTTCTTGAAAGTTTGTTTTTATTCATATCAACATTAGTGTGTCTTTTCAAAGTTTCCTTCTTGTAAACTTTGAAAGTCTTTTTTCCAAATGTATTTTCACATTTTCAAATGTTGTTTTGAATTTTCAAAAATTCAAACATTGTTTTGTTTTTTAAACTTAAAACTTTTTCAAATTTTTACATTTTGAAATGTAGATCTTTCCTTTTTTGTGTGTTCATGTTTTTTGAATGTTGTTTTGAAATTTAGAGCTTTTTTTTTGACCTTTTAAATTCTTAAACATTTTAAAATGTAGAACTTTTATTTTGGATTTTAAAAAATGGAGAACTTTTGAACTTTTAAATGAATGTTGTTTTGACATTGATCTGAAATACAGAACTTTCTTTTTGTAGACTTTCACATTTTCTTATGTTTTTTTTTTTTTTTTTTTTTTTTTCAATTTAGGACGTTTTCTAACATTTACATTTTAAAACGTTTTGAAATGTAGATCTTTCTCTTTTTTTGGATGTTCACATTTTTGAATGTTTGAAATTTTAGAAATTTCTTTTGAACTTTTCAATTGTCAAACATTTTAATATGTAGAACTTTATTTTGGATTTTAAAAATTGAGAACTTTTGAACTTTTAAATGAACGTGTTTTTACATTCAGAACTTTTATTTGAACTTTCAAACTTTTAAACATTGTATTAAAATGTAGAACTTTCTTTTGAATTTTGAAAATTGTTTTGGAATTTTCAAATTTTCAAACATTGTTTTGAAATATAGAACTTGTTTGTAGACACTCACATTTTCTAATGTTGTTTTGAAATGTCTGAACATTTTTTTTTCATATTAGGACTTTTTTTAACCTTCACATTTTAAAAAGAACATTTTTTGAATACTTTAACATTTTCCAATGTTTTTTTTTTTTTTTTAATTTAGGACTTTTTAATGTTTACATTTTAAAACATTTTGTCTCAATGTAAATCTTTCTTTTTTTTTGGTCAGTCACATTTTTGAATGTTGTTTTGAAATGTAGAATTTTCAAACATTTTGAAATGTAGAACTTCCTATTTTGGATTAAAAAAATTGAGAACTTTTGAACTTTTAAATGTTTTTGAAATTTTGAACTTTCTTTTGAAATTTTACGTTTAAATTTTTGAAATATAGAATGTTCTTTTAAATCTTTAAATACGCAAACGTCTAAAAATGTAGAACCTTCTTTTTTTGGACTTTTACGTTTTCGAATATTGTTTTAAAATGTAGAATGTCTGAACTTTCTGCGGGGTTACATATTAATACTATTTTAATGATATCTGCATGAAATATGATGAGAAAAGATTTTATTAAAATGCTGTTATAACTGTTTTACATGTAGTACAGCATGTCTAAATGTATTTCATGTCAACTACCCACATAAATGTGCATAAAAACCCAGAGCTTCCAGTGCAATCATTAATAACTCATGTGATCTGTAACCCTGCAGGCTCTGCTCCAGTGATCCGCAGATGGAGGCCGGCGAGCCGCTCGGTCAGAGTTTAATCTCTGGCCTCTCTTCTGTCGCTGGCGTGACCCGCGGGTGTCAGGGATCCCTGATCTGCTGCCCGCTGATGTCATCGCTCCGGTGCGGGAGACGGAAGCAGATTCTGACCTCTGTAAACGCTGGCGGGTCTTACATACCACCGAGTCTGATGAAGAGACCAGAAACCACAGCAGATCTGATTTATCCTTCCAGTATTTCATGTATTTACCCTAAAGCTTTTTTGTTGACCAAATTTTATAATGATAAGCATTTATGTTTTCATTTGCTTTACTGTTTAAATATGAACTCAGAATGTGTGTGTGTGTTTATCTGTCTGTCCAGTCGGTGTGTGGCAGTGTTGATTCTACTCTCCAGCTCCACAACCACAGGAAATAACTCTCGTCTGTTTCAGGTGTTTTTCTCACCCTGCTTTCCTGAACGTCAGTAGTATGTGTGTTTGTGTGCTCAAACAGCTTCTGTTCATCACTGGAAACACTGTTTGTGTCTATTTATAAACTAAATATGTATGTACGGATCATAATGATCTCATGGAGGAAAGTCATTTTCAGATGAAGCATGTTGGGATTAATCTTGCAGTTAGTTTGGAAGCACATGCTGAAGCCCATCTGCCGTCTGCAGTGATGTTTCTGATGCTCCGTCGTCGTCTGTCCGTCACACAAACACTAAACCACAGACAGGATTGTCCAGATCACCATGAGCGTGAGGTTACGCTTACAGTCGCTCCATGACTCTCAGTTTCACAGTTTCGCTGTTGTAATATTTTCCAGATGAGCTTTGAAACGAATTCACGCTCTTGTTTTGAGCGCCGCTGCCAAAAGCTCATAATAACAATAAACACTATTATTCCAGATAAACAGACTTATACTACACTGACCAAAATTATAAACGCAACACTTTTGTTTTTGCGCTCATTTTTCATGAGCTGAACTCAAAGATCTAAGACTTTTTCTATGTACACAAAAGGCCTATTTCTCTCAAATACTGTTTACAAATCTGTCTAAATCTGTGTTAGTGAGCACTTCTCCTTTGCCGAGATAATCCATCCACCTCACAGGTGTGGCATATCAAGATGCTGATTATACAGCATGATTATTGCACAGGTGTGCCTTAGGCTGGCCACAGTAACAGGACACTCTAAAATGTGCAGTTTTATCACACAGCACAATGCCACAGATGTCACAAGTTTTGAGGGAGTGTGCAATTGGCATGCTGACTGCAGGAATGTCCACCAGAGCTGTTGCCTGTGAATTGAATGTTCATTTCTCTACCATAAGCCGTCTCCAAAGGCGTTTCAGAGAATTTGGCAGTACATCCAACCAGCCTCACAATAACCTGACCAGCCCAGGACCTCCACATCCAGCATCTTCACCTCCAAGATCATCTGAGACCAGCCACCCGGACAGCTGCTTCAACAATCAGTTTGCATAACCACAGCATTTCTGCACAAACTGTCAGAAACCGTCTCAGGGAAGCTCATCTACATGCTTGTTGTCCACATCGGGGTCTCGACCTGACTGCAGTTCGTTCGTGGGCAAATGCTCACATTTGATGGAGTCTGGCACTTTGGAGAGGTGTTCTCTTCACGGATGAATCCCGGTTTTCACTGTACAGGGCAGATGGCAGACAGCGTGTATGGCGTTGTGTGGGTGAGCGGTTTGCTGACGTCAATGTTGTGGATAGAGTGGCCCATGGTGGTGGTGGGGTTATAGTATGGGCAGGCGTATGTTATGGACCACGAACACAGGTGCATTTTATTGACGCATTTTAAATGCACAGAGATACCATGACAAGATCCTGAATCCCATTATTGTGCCATTCATCCACGACCATCACCTCATGTTGCAGCATGATAATGCACAGCCCCATGTTGCAAGGATCTGTACACAATTCCTGGAAGCTGAAAACATCGCAGTTCTTGCATGGCCAGTATACTTACCGGACATGTCACCCATCGAGCATGTTTGGGATGCTCTATTATAAATCAGTTAGTGGAGAATATTTAAAACAGCTGAGTGCATTTTTTAGGATTCTTTGATGAATAGAAAGATCCAAGATTTTTCTGAAATTAAAAGAGCTTTGAAATCACAGCAATAAATTACATTTTTAAATATATTCAAATAGAAAGCAGTTGTTTTACATAGTAAAAATATTTCAGAGATTTTACTTTGGATCAAATAAATGCAGGCTTGGTGAGCAGAAGAGACTTCTTTAAACAACATTAAAAACTTACTGTTCAAAAACTTTTGACTCGTGTTGTATATGTTAATATTTAATGTATTTTAAAATTTGGTATTATATACATTTTATTTAAAGATTTTAATTTTATACATTAATTTGAATACATTAAAATAGTGTTTTTCTGCATTACTCTAGTAGTAACAGTTTTTATACACATATAAATATTTAGTAAATAATATAAATATTATATATATATATATATATATATACACACACTAATAAATTAAAAAAATATATACATTTTTAATATACGACTATAATATTTTTTCTCCATTGCTCTTTGATATATATATATATATATACACACAGTCTATTTTAATGTATTCATATATTCCAGAATACTTTATTTTAATCTCTGATTAGGTTTACAGTTAAAAGGTTTTGTTTTTGTGTTATAATTTTATTATTTTAAAATATTAATATATTTTACTTATTTTATCTAATAGTATATTAATGCTAATTTTACTGTATTTTTCTTAGATATTGAAAAAGTACATAAAAAAAGAATATAAATGTAACTATAATGGATGATGTTTGTTTTTCCATTAGGACACGTGGAGATGCTGTGGAGGATCAGCATGACGCCTATCAGCACGTTTACCATGGTAAAGTCAAGTACTTTCCTACACTGTTTAAGCTGATTAGCCTGTTTCACTCAGAGCTGCAGTACAGAAGTAACCTGGTTTTCAAGCGCACAGTAATGATGTGTACTGATAAAAACAGCCTTGAGTCACTGATGTGATCAATTTAAACCGAATCTAAACCATATTGGTCGTGCGACAGACAGAATATGAGTCTATGATTTTCCCCGCAGCTGTCGTATGTGAAACAGTGATATCAGATGTGAGCACATGCTCTTGCTCTTGCATTAAACATTTCCAGGAGTCAGCGGTGAAATGCATCACATGAGTGTATCTGGTGCTGTTTTATGATGGGAGTTTATGGGAGGTTATAGAGGCTGAAATTAATTGACATTGGCTTCGTTTGTTTGTCTTCTGATGGAGTTCATTGCGTTTCTTTGGGCTGTTCTGACGCCGCAAACATTAATTCTCCAGGACAACAACTAAACATAGCTCAATTTTGCGTACAATATCACATGAATGTGTCAGGAAATAAACATATAACTTAAGCAAGAACAGTTGTTTATATACATATGCTATATATTGTAGTATTCAGTATTTATGCAATAAACTACCACTCAGAAGTTTTTGAACAGTATGATTTTTAATTTTTAAAGACATTTTTTGATCCAAAGTACAGAAAAAAAAAACTGTAAAATTTAAGGATCATGTGACACTGAAGACTAGAGTAATGATGCTGAAAATTCAGCTTTGATCACAGGAATAAATTACATTTTAAAATATATTCACATAGAAAACAGTTGCTTTAAACAGTAAAAATATTTTTAAATGTCACTGTTTTTGCTGTACTTTGGATTAAATAAATGCAGGCTTGGTGAGAAGAAGAGATGTCTTTAAACCACATTAAAAACTTACTGTTCAAAAACTTTTTGGCTGGTAGTGTCTAATTTCAATATATTAATTTTTTATTACATGTGTATTATTTTTTCAGCATTATTCTTTTAGTGTGAAAATAAAAAGAAAGTTTGTATTGTATTTTAATACTTAATATTTATTTAATATTTAATATATATTTTTATTATTTATTGTTTTTTTTATGAATTTAGGTTTAATTTATATTATTACTTTATTTTTTCAATTTGATTTTTTTAGAGCTTTTTGTCTAGTATTAGTTTATTATTTTATTTTACTTTTTTATTTAGATTGTTTTCAATGTATTTATTACTTTTTATTTCAAGTTTAGTGTGTTTTAATTTAATCTATTTTTTATTTATTTTTATTTTTACATTTTTGTTTGGTATCTAACATAATATTATTATTTTAATTTGTTATTTTATTTTTACTTTTGTTAAAAGTTATATTTACAGGCTTTTTTATGAAACAATTTTTTAAATTTATTTTATTACTTAATTTTTGTCAGTTTTATTTTTGTACAGCTTTGTGACTAGTATTATTTTTTACTGCATCTTCAAAAAAAAAAAAAAAAAAACATAAAAAATCTTACTGTTCAAAAACAGTAAAATATATTTTTTATTTCAATATATTACTTTTAATGTATACATGTATTATTTTTTTCAGCATTATTCTCTTAGTGTGAAAATAAAAATAAGGAATAAAGAATAAAATAAATATTTATTTAAAATATTTAATATATTAATACATTCTAAAATATTTTATATTACATGTAGGAAATATATATATATATATATATATATATATATTTCCCAAAATATTTTATAGTGGGGAAAATATTTTATATATGGGGAAAAAAATACTGGAACAGTGTACTGCAATACAAAATAATATTTTAATTAAAAAAAAAAATTAAAATTTTTAAAAATGTTAAAAGTAACCATTTAGGATTTTAAAAGTATCCTATTAGGATTTTTTTTTTTTTATGAAACAATAAAGGCTTTTTAGGACAGAATGAGTCTCTGTGAGAATGAGAAGCGTTTTGTGTTGCAATGGAAAGTTTTCTGTTGCTTTATCATGCATTCGATTAAATATCTCAGATTAAGAAACGAATAATGTCGTTCCCATGAAATACAGAAAAATGAAAGCGTGTTTGGCAGGAGCGCAGGAGTGAAATCCGGCCTTATCCTCAGTGTTCGGCCTGTGTGATGCCAGAGTTTAATCTCATTACAGAATAAACCCATGACGGATACAACAACACCCGCCGAACTCTAGGAAAAGACTTTCTGTGTTTGTAAATACTGGAGAAAAGTCTATTCAAATGAACACTATTCTTAGTTAAAGGCGTTTGTGATTGTAGTTACCAGTCGACCTTCAACATCCTGTTTACAACTGACACTGATTCACTGCAGTTCAGAAGTTTGTGCTTTTGTGTTTTTTTATTGGTCTGTGTTTTTTATTTTCTCCAAAATGTCATATTAGAGTTTCAGCAGAGCCTGATTTAGAAAATTCATTCATTAATGTCTGTTCAGAGCTCAGCTTTTATCATTATATGTTAAAAAAAAATACATTTATGAATTGAAAACATGCTAGCAACTTGATAACTATGCTAGCAACATATTAGCAACATGCTAATATGGTAGTAAACTGCTAATCATGCTCGTAACATGCTAGTAACTGTCTAATCATGCTAATATCATGCTAACAACATTCTAATTATGGTAAAACATGCTAGCAACTTGCTAATCATGTTAGAAACATGCTAGCAACATGCTAATCATGTTAGAAACAGAGTAGCAACATGGTAGTAACCTGCTAATCATGCTAGTAACTGTCTAATAATGCTAATATCATGCTAACATGCTAAGAATTTGCTAACTATGCCTGAATCATGCTAAAAACATGCTAACAACATGTTAATCATGTTAGAAACAGACTAGCAACATGCTTTTATCATTATATGTTAAAAAAAAATACATTTATGAATTGAAAACATGCTAGCAACTTGATAACTATGCTAGCAACATATTAGCAACATGCTAATATGGTAGTAAACTGCTAATCATGCTCGTAACATGCTAGTAACTGTCTAATCATGCTAATATCATGCTAACAACATTCTAATTATGGTAAAACATGCTAGCAACTTGCTAATCATGTTAGAAACATGCTAGCAACATGCTAATCATGTTAGAAACAGAGTAGCAACATGGTAGTAACCTGCTAATCATGCTAGTAACTGTCTAATAATGCTAATATCATGCTAACATGCTAAGAATTTGCTAACTATGCCTGAATCATGCTAAAAACATGCTAACAACATGTTAATCATGTTAGAAACAGACTAGCAACATGCTAGTAACCTGCTACTCATGTTAGTAACATGCTAGTAACTGGCTAATCATGCTAATATCATGCTAACATGCTAATAACTTGCTAACTATGCTAGAATCATGCTAAAAACATGCTAGCAACTTGCTAATCATGTTAGTAACATGCTAGTAACTGGCTAATCATGCTAATATCATGCTAACAACATGCTAATTATGGTAAAACATGCTAGCAACTTGCTAATCATGTAAGAAACATGCTAGCAACATGCTAACAACATGCTAATCGTGTAAGAAACAGACTAACAAAATGCTAGTAACTGTCTAATCATGCTAATATCATGCTAACATGCTAATAACTTGCTAACTATGCTAGAATCATGTTAGAAATATGCTAGCAACATGCTAATTATGTTAGAAACAGACTAGCAACATGTTAGTAACTGGCTAATCATGTTAATATCACGTTAACAACATGTTAATTATGGTAAAACATGCTAGCAACTTGCTAATCGTTAGAAACATGATAACAACATGCTAATCATGTTAGCAACAGACTAGCAACATGGTAGTAACCTGCTAATCATGCTAGTAACATGCTAGTAACTGTCTAATCATGCTAATATCATGCTAACATGCTAATAACTTGCTAACTATGCTAGAATCATGCTAAAAACATGCTAGCAACTTGCTAATCATGTTAGAAACATGCTAATAACATGCTAACAACATGTTAATCATGTTAGAAACAGACTAGCAACATGCTAGTAACCTGCTAATCATGTTAGTAACATGGTAGTAACTGGCTAATCATGCTAATATCATGCTAACAACATGCTAATTATGGTAAAACATGCTAGCAACTTGCTAACAACATGCTAATTATGTTAGAAACAGATTAACAACATACTAGTAAATTGTTAATCATGCTAGTAACATGCTAGTGACTTGTTAATCATGGTAACAACATGCTAGTAATATGTTAACCATGCTAAAACAGGCTAGTAACATGCTAGAAACATGCTAATCATTCTAGAATCATGCTAACAACATGTTAGTAACATGCTAATCATGCTAGAAACATGCTAGTAACTTGCCTAACTAATCTTTAAAAATACTTCAAACTGAAAACCTTCTAACTTCTAGCTTTTAAAACGTTTTAAACTTCCTGCTTAGCTTTCTCAAGACATCTATAGGCACCTCAACAAGGATTTATTTGGCTGAAAGAAACATTTTGCATTTTGTGAACAACCATGTTCAGGTTAATTGAAGATTTAGTGTTTATTTTTATTTTTACAGTTTTTTTGTATCTTGCATAATTATATTTTATTATTTTGGTTTGTTATTTTATTTGTAATTTAGTTTTTGTTATATTTATGGGCTCTTTATGAAATTATTTTTTTAAATTTATTTTATTACTTTATTTTTCAGTTTTAGTTTTTTTTTTCAGCTTTATGTCTAGTATTATTTTATTGAACTTTTAGTGTGTTTTAAGTTAGCTTGTTTTAATTTAATTTAATTTAATTTATGATTATTAGTTTTTTAGGTTTATTTTTTATTTTTACAGGTTTTTGTATCTTGCATAATTATATTTTATTATTTGGTTTATTTTTAATTTTGTTTTTGTTATATTTATGGCCTTTTTTATGATTTTTTAAAATTTACTTAATGACTATTTTTTCAGTTTTAGTTTTTTTGTAGCTTTTTTTATACCTTTTTTCTTTTTTTTTAAATAAATTTATTTATTTTTTTATTTTAGTTTGTTATTTTATTTGTAATTTAGTTTTTGCTCTAATTATGGCCTTTTTATGAAATTAGGGTTTTTTCCGTTTTAGATTTTTTTTTTTTTTTTTACAACTTTGTCTAGTATTATTGTATTATTTTATTTTACTTCTAGTGTGTTTTAATTTAATTAGTTTTAATTAAATTAAATTTATTATTATTAGTTTTTAGGTTTATTTTACTTTTTTTTTTTTTGTATCTTGCCTATTTTATTTATTTATTTTATTATTTTAGTTTATTTTATTTTTAATTTATTTTTGTTGTATTTATGTTTTTTTATGACTTTTTTTTCTGTTTTAGTTTTTTACAGCTTTGTGTTTAGTATTGTTTTATTTTATTTTATTTTAATGTTTTATTTTATTTTGTTTAGTTTGTTTTATATATATTTATATTTTTATATTTGTATTATTATTATTATTATTATTTTATTTCAGTTTTGTGTCTTGCATGGATCTATTTATTAATTGACTGATTTATTTTAGTTTTTACAGCTGAACTGTCAGGTGAATCGCTGGGATTGTGTTCTGTCTGGCAGTTCTCGTATCTTTGAAAGCAGTTGTGGTGTAAAATGATTCCAGTTATGTATTTTTACTGCCGTCAGCACCATGTCCTGACATGTTTGATCGTAAAAATATGTTATGTTGCGATAAAGGTATGCAAAAGTTTTCCAATGCTTTGTCATTGCCTCTTTTGTCCATAAAACCCCAAATTTATATAAAATCTTATTGCGTCAGCGTTTCTGGGTGATTATTATTTCAGGCAGTAATAGCAGAATCATAAAACGAGTTGTTTTACAGCTGTTTGAGGGTCATGAACCGCACGAGCCCAAAGAAAACTAATCGCTCCACCTAAAACTCACTGGTCTGAGCGGTTCAGCAGGATCCTGGAGAACACGACGTCCTCAAGACACAAATCTCACAATCTGCATTCACACTTTTCTATGAACTCTGAGTGCTTTATATGTAGTTCTGTTTTTATGCTGGTCTTTAAACTGATGTAGGACATTTCTGAAGGCTTCTCGTCCTAGAGCTTTCAAGCTAGAACCACCAAACTCAGCCCAGATCTTCAGACTGATCTGACGTCGTGTTCTGTCTCTTTTCTAACTGATCCGCCTTATAGTTTTGATTAAATTAAAGATTAAAAACCATAAAAATCCCATAGACTTACATTGACGGAATGTTCAAATGAGCAACACTATTCAAACTCCAACTGACAAAATTCAAACTTCAACTCCCAGAATCCCTTGAGACTCAATCAACACTTCCCTTCTATGATCTATTTCTAATCCATTCAAACGTCCATTCTAATATTTCTAATCTATTTATCGACCTAGACAAGACTAGCAACTAGAATCATGCTAGTAACTTGCTAATCATGCTAGAAACATGCTAACAACATGCTAATTATGTTAAAAACATGTTAACAACTTGGTAATCATGCTAGAATCATGCTATTAACATGCTAGCAACAAACTAGCAACTTGTAAATCATGCTAGAAACATGCTAGAAAAATGTTAGCACCTGTTAATCATGCTAGAAACATGCTAGCAACATGCTAATCATACTAGAATCATGCTGGAAACACGGTAGCACCTGCTAATCATGCTAGAAACATGCTAGCAACATGCTAATCATACTAGAATCATGCCAGAAACATGCTAGCAACATACTAGCAACTTGTAAATCATGCTAGAAACATGCTAGAAAAATGTTAGCACCTGTTAATCATGCTAGAAACATGCTAGCAGCATGCTAATCATACTAGAATCATGCTAGAAACACGGTAGCACCTGCTAATCATGTTAGAAACATGCTATCAACATACTAATCATGCTTAAAACATGATAGTAACTTGCTAATCATGATAGCAACATGCTATTAACATGTTAACCATGCTAGAATCATGCTAGTAACTTGCTAATCATGCTAGAAACATGTTAGCAACATGCTAATCATACTAGAATCATGCAAGAAACATGCTAGCAACTTGTAAATCATGCTAGAAACATGCTAGAAACACGGTAGCACCTGCTAATCATGCTAGAAACATGCTAGCAACATGCTAATCATACTAGAATCATGCTAGAAACATGCTAGCAACATACTAGCAACTTGTAAATCATGCTAGAAACATGCTAGCCACTTACTAATCATGCTAGAAACTTGGTAATCATACTATAATCATGCTAGAAAAATGTTAGCACCTGTTAATCATGCTAGAAACATGCTAGCAACATGCTAATCATACTAGAATCATGCTAGAAACACGGTAGCACCTGCTAATCATGCTAGAAACATGCTGTCAACATTCTAGCAACTTATAAATCATGCTAGCAACTTGCTAATCATACTATAATCATGCTAGAAAAATGTTAGCACCTGTTAATCATGCTAGAAACATGCTAGCAACATGCTAATCATACTAGAATCATGCTAGAAACACGGTAGCACCTGCTAATCATGCTAGAAACATGCTATCAACATTCTAGCAACTTGTAAATCATGCTAGCAACTTGCTAATCATACTATAATCATGCTAGAAACATGCTAGAAAAATGTTAGCACCTGTTAATCATGCTAGAAACATGCTAGCAGCATGCTAATCATACTAGAATCATGCTAGAAACACGGTAGCACCTGCTAATCATGTTAGAAACATGCTATCAACATACTAATCATGCTTAAAACATGATAGTAACTTGCTAATCATGATAGCAACATGCTATTAACATGTTAACCATGCTAGAATCATGCTAGTAACTTGCTAATCATGCTAGAAACATGTTAGCAACATGCTAATCATACTAGAATCATGCAAGAAACATGCTAGCAACTTGTAAATCATGCTAGAAACATGCTAGAAACACGGTAGCACCTGTTAATCATGCTAGAAACATGCTAGCAACATGCTAATCATACTAGAATCATGCTAGAAACATGCTAGCAACATACTAGCAACTTGTAAATCATGCTAGAAACATGCTAGCCACTTACTAATCATGCTAGAAACTTGGTAATCATACTATAATCATGCTAGAAAAATGTTAGCACCTGTTAATCATGCTAGAAACATGCTAGCAACATGCTAATCATACTAGAATCATGCTAGAAACACGGTAGCACCTGCTAATCATGCTAGAAACATGCTATCAACATTCTAGCAACTTGTAAATCATGCTATAATCATGCTAGCAACTTGCTAATCATACTAGAATCATGCTAGATAAATGTTAGCACCTGTTAATCATGCTAGAAACATGCTAGCAACTTCTTAATCATGCTAGAAATGTGCTAGCAACCTGCTAATCATGCTTTTTTTATTTGTTATATTATTGTATTGTGTTGCATATTTTACTTTATTACTTTATTTTGGTTGACTTTCTATTTTAAAATTATTTATTTTTTATATCATATTTTACTTGATTACTTTATTTTTCTTTCCATTTTTTTTTAACATTTTAACATTTTTTTCATTAACATTTTATTTTACTGTATATATCATATATATTTCTTTTATTGCATTGCATTGCAGTGCATTGCATTGCATATTTAATTTTATTACTTTATTTTTTTTACTTTATATTTTTACAGTTTTTTGTTTGTTTTGTTTTTTATATATAATTTTTTTCTTTATTGCTTAGTTTTTGTTGACTTTCTATTTTTAAATAATATTTTGGTTGTATTTTATATCATGTTTTACTTTATTTATTACTTTACTTTATTATTTATTAATTATATTGCTATAAATTAATTAATTAATATATATTTTTTATTGCATTGCATATTTAATTACATTTTATAGCTTTATTTTTCTTGACTATATTTTTAAAAAGCTTTTATTTTTTTAATATCATATTTTACTTTGTTAATTTATTTTAGTTGATTTTCTGTTTTTAAGAATATTTTTGGTATTTTTGTATATTGTATTTTTATGTCATATTTTACTTTATTGTATTAATTTATGCTGCTTTCCATTAATATTTCTATTTTTATTTTACTTTATATTTCTTTTATTGCACTGCGTTGCATATTTAATTTTATTTTCTTACTTTATTTTTCTTGACTTCATATTTTTGAAAAGTTTTTTTGTTTTGTTTTATTTTTTGTCATATTTTACTTTATTAATTTATTTTAGTTGATTTTCTGCTTGTAAGAATATTTTTGTTAAATTTTAGTATCATATTTTCTTTTTGCTTTCCATTGTTAAAAAGTTTCAGTTTTTATTTTTCTTATGATATATTTCTTTTATTGCATTGCATATTTAAATGTATTTTATTACTTTATTTTTCTTGACTTTATATTTTTACTTTTTTATTTTTGTATCATATTTTACGTTATTACTTGAATTTGCTTGACTTTGTAGTTTTAAAAATATTTTTATTTTACTTTGTCACTTCATTTTATTATTTTGCATTGAATTAATGCAAGTACTCGAATGGCATCATCATTCTATTTTCGAACTTAATGTGTTCTGTATAAACTCTGAAGGGTTTATGTGTGTTTCTGAAGTGTTTTTATGGTGCTCTTTGAACTATCGGAGCACATATCTGTCTGATTTCTGGTAATAATACATTTCTCCAGCGCTGTTTGAACAACCTCCCCTGAGACCGAAGCGTTTCTCACTCCAGCTCTGTTAAACTGAAGGCAAACGCAGCGACGATCTTTCATGTTTGAAGCAGTATCACATTGCACACATAATCCTGGTGTATGACATCCAGATAAATTCACTCTCTCCAGACTCTGCGAAAGCGTCCATTTCTGTGCGTGAGAGATAGACATCACGATCGAACGCTTCTAGAGTTTGTCAGAAGGCGCTCAGATTGTGACGTGTTAAAAGGCCTGGACCGCCGAGGCCGAGAGCCAGAATAAAGCTTTGGGAACGCGCTAAACTTCTGCTGATCCCACCAAATCAAATCACACAGATGGAGAGAGAGAGAGACGTATCGCTGAATGTGTGGCCGGATCCAGAGTTCAGCTCCAGGCCGCGCTCCCAACGCATCGGGAATCTGATTATTCCAGCAATTAGTACTGCCTTCCCACAAACACTTACTGCTTGACTTTCTATTTCTGAACCTGATACTTTTATTTTATTGCATTGCATATTTTACTCAATTTTATTGTTTTGCATTTCATTATTGCAAGCTGATGAATGGGTTTATTTTAGTTCTTGACTTTCTGTTTAAACCAAATATTTTAATAATAATTTAATTATTTAATTATTTGATTGCATATTTTTATCATTGCATAAATTGTATTGTTTTGCATTGAACCTAATACCTAATGTTGTACCTAATATTTTATATTTATTATTTTATTTCATTGCATTGTATATATATTTTATTTTTTATTGTTTTGCATTGAATTAATGCAAGCACAATAGTTGCATTGCATTGCATTGCATATTTTATGTACTCTTATCGTTTTGCATTGAATAGCTTTATTTTAGTGATGGAATTTTTATATTTAAACCTTATATATTTATTTTTTTAATTTAAATTTATTTTTATTCAATTTTATTTTTGTTGCATTTTGTTTTATTGCACTGCATTGTGTATTTCACTTAATTTTATTGTTTTGCATTTCATTTTTACACTCGATTGGCTTTATCTTATCACCTAAAATGTATTTTAATGTATTGCATGCTTTTACATTTTTAAGTCATTTCATGTACAGCACTATACTGCCTAACATTTTAAGTCATCATATGCACAAACTAGGTTTTAGTTAATTTGACCTCCTGAGGGTCAGGTTTGGATTGGGCCAGCGGTTTACGGCGCAGGCGAAGCTGAGGTCACGGATGATTACGGGACATTTGGAGGCTTACAGTCGAAGCGCTTGTTCAATCCACCGTCAGCTGTGTTTACCACAAATCACTCACAAGCTCCTCTGAATATCACACATACAGTAAAGAACGGCTTTTCATTCTTAAAGGGACAGTGCACCCAAAAATGGTAAGGATGGTTTCCATTTAAATGTAATACTTGATTACGATTGGTCCGCCGTGTCATTCAACGGTCTAAATATTTATTTATTTTATGGCACTACATTGTATGCCATTGCATTTTTTACATTGTTGTTTTGCTTTAAGTTAAAATAAGTGTTTAAATGGCTTTATTTTGTGCTTGACTTTCTGTCTTTGAATCTTGTTTTATTTAATTGCATTTTATTTATTAACTATTTAATAATTTGGCATCACATTAATATAAGCACTTGAATGGCTTCATTTTTGTGCCATTTCCTGTGTATTTTATTTTATATTTTACTTTATGTTGTATTTTTTTTTTTTTTTTGTTGCATTCCTTTGCATATTTTAGTTTTTCTTTTATAGATTGGGATGAACGGCTTCATTTTTTTATGCATGACTTTCTGCTTTGAAACCTTATTTTTTTAATTGAATTGAATGAAATTGAATTTTGTTTTATTTCATTTTTTATGTTTTTCATTTATTAGTTTGGGATGACATTAATATAAGTGTTTGAATGGCTTCAATTTTATGCTTGGCTTTCTACTTTGAAACCTTTTTAATTTTAATTTAATTTTATTTTATTTCATTTTACCTTTTTTATAGTTTGGGATGACATTAATATGAGTACTTGAATGGCTTCATTTTTATGCTTGGCTTTCTACTTTGAAAGCCATTTTATTAATTTTTTTTATTTTATTTTATTTTATTGCACTGCATTTTATTGCATTCCTTTGCATCTTTTGTTATTTATTTTATTGTTTTGCATTTAATCAATATAAGTGCCTTCATTTTATGCTTGGGTTTCTACTTTTAAATCTTTTAATTTTTTATTGTATTTTTATTTTATTTTATTTTATTCTTTTATTTTATTTTACCTTATTATTTATTGTTTTTTTTTTACTTTTTATTTTATAGTTTGGGAAGACATTAATATAAGTGCTTGAATGGCTTCATTTTTATGCTTGGGTTTCTATTTTTAAATCTTTTAATTTTTTTATTGTATTTTTATTTTATTTTATTTTATTGCATTGCATTTTATTGCATTGCCCTTATTTTTATGCTTGGGTTTCTACTTAAATCTTTTCATTTTATATTTTATTTTATTGTATTTTATTTTTAATTTTTTTTCATTGCATTCCTTGGTGTATTTTACTTTTTAGTTTATAGTTTGGGATGACAATATTTTATTTTATTTTATTTTGTGTTATTTTATTTTATTTTATTTTATTTTATTTTATTTATTTTAATATTTTTTTGTATTCCTTTGGATAGTTTTTTAGTTTCTAGTTTGGGATGACATTATTATAAGTACTTATTATTTTATTTTATTTTTATTTATTTATTTATTTTTTATTGCATTCCTTTGGTTATTTTTTAGTTTATAGTTTGGGAAGACATTAATATAAGTGCTTGAATGGCTTTATTTATTTTATTTTATTTTATTTTATTTTTTTTTCATTTTGCCCTGCATATTTTACTTTTTATTTTATTGTTTGCCATGGAATTAATATAAGCACTTTATATATTGGTCAGTGACGTTATTCAATATTTGTGTCTAATAACTTTGCTAAACTGTATAATTGATTGTTTCTTCACATAATATCCATTTACACTTCAATATTTCATGGACAATTGATAATAAGTGGCATAATGCATAGTCAGATGGATATTATCGCATAATAATGTCTTGATTTATTTAGTGATAATGGCTGTATGTCTTGCAGAAATGCTGTTTGAGTGTGTAAAAAAGTCTAAAATAAGCTGATGGTAGTGGCTCCGTCCATGTTTAATGAGTTTTGCGAGGGTTTTGTGTGTTTTGGAGGCTCACCAGCAGCGTGTTTGCATTTCAAAGAGCTGAAATCAGGGCCGTCAGCGTGACTCCTTTGACCTCTGCGACCCCTGCAGCCGCTCCAGAGTAAACACGCGCTGTCCTCTTATCTGTGAGCGTCCCTGCGTCCCTGCGGCCTGTTTTTGGGCTCTCTGACCCTCCGTTAACCTCGTCTGTAACTCATACCAGGACAGCGAGCAGCGCGGCATAGATCAGAGGAGGTCAGAGGTCAAGCTCCTGATTTCACTCGCTAATTTTGATTGTCGTTTGCTGATTAGACACGGATAGACGCTGATAGATGGCGACAGCGGCCCGTTAACTCGACTGGGATGCATTTAATCGAGTAAATATGGTACAGCGATATAACTTGAATTATATAACACATAGTTTTGGTTTTAAAACCTGACTGGATGAGCCATATTTCCAATTAAAACCTGATAGACGCATACACAGACTGTAAATGATATAGAAATGGTCTTAACGTGATATTATCTACAGTATATCATTATCACTATTTACATTTAATTATTTACTAAAATGTATTTGTATTAATTCATATTTTATTTGTATTCATTATTTATTATAATTATTTTATTTTAATCTGATTGGATAAGCCACATTTAAAGTTAAAAAATAAAATAAAAGCTGATATACACACAAACACATGTTAATTCTATATATTCTATGATATCTATATTATTATATTATTATTAATTCATTTACTTATTAATTGTAAATTGTTGTGTTTTATTAAATTACAGTTTATAGTAGCAAATGTATTTTTCTTTTGCATTTATTTCATTATTGTTATTATTCTTATAATTATTATTACCTGTTACTTCTGTATAGATTGTATTTTTGTGATATTAATGATATAATCATTAATAATTATTTATTGAACTTTTGTGTATTGTATCATATTGTTATATATATATATATATATCATATTACACTGTAAAAACTAATAATAAATTATGAATAATAATTATTATTAATAAAAATGTAAAAATAATTTATTTATTTTATTTATATTGTATTTGTATTTATTGATTTATATGTATTGATTTTTTTTTATTTGAATGTGATTGAATGAACCACACTTATTATCAGTAATTTATTTAATTATTAAACTTTAGTGTATTTTATTATTATTATTATTGTAATTATTATTATTGTATTATTATTGTTTTATTTCTATTTATTTGTTTCATTTATTTTATTTTAATCTGATTATATAGGGCACATTTTAGTATTATTATTATTATTATTATTAATTATTATTGTTATTATTGCAGTATTTTTTTATTTATTTATTATTTATTAATTTAGTGTTTTATTTATTTATTTATATTTTAATCTGATTATATAAGATCCTGAATGGTTTAACTGTTGTGCTTGACTTTCTACTTTCAACCCTTTTTTATTTTATTTTATTTTATTTTATTTTATTTTATTTTATTTTATTGCCTTGCATTTAATTGCATTGAATTAATATCAGCACTTGAATGGCTTAATTTTTGTGCTTGACTTTCTACTTTTGAATATTTTTTATTTATTTATTCTATTTTATTTTACTCACATTTTAAGTCATTAAATAAAAGCTGATATACAAATGAGCACCTGTTAGTTCTATGTAAATTGTTATTATTATTATTATTATTATTGCAGTGTTATTTAAAACATTTGTTTTACTGTTTTATTTATTATTTCTGTTTTTTTATGTTTAGTTTAACCTGATTATATAAACCACATTTTTGTGTATTTTATTATTATTATTATTATTATTATTATTATTATTGCAGTATTTTTAAAACATTGTTTGACCTTCTACTTTCAAACCTTTTTATTTTATTTTTTTATTTTTTTGCCTTGCATTTAATTGCATTCATTTCCTTTTTTTTTACTTCTTATTTTATTGTTTTGCATTGAATTAGTATCAGGACTTGAATGGCTTAATTTTTGTGCTTGACTTTCTACTTTTGAATATTTTTATTAATTATATTGTATTTTATTGACATTTAAATCATTAAATAAAATCTGATATACACATGAGCACCTGTTAGTTTTATGTAAATTGTTATTATTATTATTATTATTATTATTGCAGTGTTTTTTAAAACATTTGTTTTACTGTTTTATTTATTATTTCTGTTTTTTTATGTTTAGTTTAACCTGATTATATAAACCACATTTTTGTGTATTTTATTATTATTATTATTATTATTATTATTATTATTGCAGTATTTTTAAAACATTGTTTGACCTTCTACTTTCAAACCTTTTTATTTTATTTTTTTATTTTTTTATTTTTTTGCCTTGCATTTAATTGCATTCATTTCCTTTTTTTTTACTTCTTATTTTATTGTTTTGCATTGAATTAGTATCAGGACTTGAATGGCTTAATTTTTGTGCTTGACTTTCTACTTTTGAATATTTTTATTAATTATATTGTATTTTATTGACATTTAAATCATTAAATAAAATCTGATATACACATGAGCACCTGTTAGTTTTATGTAAATTGTTATTATTATTATTATTATTATTATTATTGCAGTTTTTTATATCATTTGTTTTATTATTTTATTTATTATATATATTTATTTCCTTTTTGTTTCTTTTTAGTTTAATTTTTATTATTATTATTATTATTTATTACTGCAGTGTTTTTAAAACATTGACTTTCAAACCTTTTTATTTTATTTTATTGTCCTGAATTTTATTGCATTCCTTTGCATCTTTTACTTCTTATTTGATTGTTTTGCATTAGGATTATTATCAGCACTTAAATGGCTTATTTTTTGTGCTTGACTTTCTACTTGTGAATCATTTTATTTTATATTATTCACATTTTAAGTCATAAAATAAAAGCTGATATACAAACAAACACCTGATAGTTCTATGTAAATTGTTATCATCAATTCATTATTTTTTTAATGCAAATATGCATTTTATCTTATTTTATTTGCACTGGTTTATAAAACTTTATTTTATTGTTTTGTTTATTATTCATTTAGATTTCATTTTCATTTGTTTTATTTTAACCTAAAGCTAAATGTTACAAACGTAGCCTACATAACGGATCACCTACTGAAAGGTATTTTGGGAGACCAGCTCAAACCAGACAAGTCCAGCACCTCATGTTAGGCTGTTTCGGGCTGTTTTCTCCAGCAGGGAGTGTTTGACTGCTTTAATGTCAAATAAAGATGCGCTTTTGTTTACTGTGTGCCTGAGCCGCTGTTTTAAGCGGGAACAGTTATCGCGGCTGCGGCCGGAATGCGCCTCAGGAGACGAGAGAAAATAACTCGGTGAGGACATGCTAAGTGTTGCCACGAGATAAAATCTGTTTGGTGGAACTGATCTGGCTTTGCTTTTTATAGAGCACCACCCAGACCCGTTTCACCCGGACCACCCCGCGACTCGCTGACTTCCTGTGGGAACCTGAACCGATTTTACCGTCAAACTCGAGTTCCCGCCACCGTTTGACGGACATTAGCCATCGGTCAATGACGAAGGATTGAGTTTAAGTTTCTCTGATTTATTGATGCGTTTCATTACGACTATATTAAGACACGGTATGTTAGACATGAGAAAAATTGGCGAAATATAAAACCACAGGGGCCTATCGATAACATTCATGTCCTTAAGTAATGTTGAAGAAGCTTCTTCAGAACTAGAATAAAAAAATGAGTTTTTCCTCAGTATTTTTGTCTTGTTTATCAGTACAAGCATTTAAACTTTTCTTACGTCAAAACATTTACTTGAGATGCAAAATGACATGTAATATTAAAGGATTAGTCCACTTCCAGAACAACAAATTACAAATAATTTACTCACCCCCTTGTCATCCAAGATGTTCATGTCTTTCTGTCTTCAGTCGTAAAGAAATTATGGTTTTTGACAAAAAGCATTTCAGGATTTTTCTCCATATAATGGACTTCATTGGTGCCTGATTTTGAACTTACAAAATGTAGTTTAAATGCATCTTCAAAGGCTCTAAACGATCCCAGACGAGGAAGAAGGGTCTTATCTAGCGAAACAATCGTCATTTTTTTAGAAAAATAAACATTTGTATACTTTTTAAGCACAAAAGCTGGCGTAGCACAGGCTCTCGGATGTGCGTCCACGGGTCGTTCTTGAAGGATTCGTTCATTTTGAATGAGTCTTTAATGTGACTCAGAAGAACGAGTCGTCTCGGGGAGTGATTCTATTAGATTCTGTACTGGAATTAGTTCACCTGTTTCGAGTGTTCAGGTTTTTCCAGTCGTTCGTTCATCTTATGGGGCTGTCACGTGATGTAGTGATGGGTGATATGAGCTTAAAAATCTATCACAGTAATTTCTGGTATTTATTGCGATAACGATATCAATGACGATAATTCATGGAAATCCATTTCTTTAGAGAAAAACATTATCTTAACTATCTTTACCCAAAATAGGGTGTTGTAGGCATTACCGAGTACACAAGTAATGTAATGACTGTTTAACTCACTGGAATGTTAATCAAATTATTTGTACCTTCTGTACTGGAAGCTCCTAACGCTAAAACGAATTCCTTGGCAATAAAGCTCTTTCACATTCGGAAGCCGGAGTGCGCCCTTGCACAAAAACTCCACATATGATTTATAGTAGAAGTAATAGTACAGACGACCCCTCAGGAAACTCTAATCCAGTTATCGCTTTAGCTGAATAAAACGCAGACAGAGGAAACTTGAAGACAATAAACATACGATTGCTACAATATATGGTTTGTCTGTGTTCTTCAAGCAATCTTAGGTATTTTTATAAGGATAAAGTATATTTATAATGCAATGCTAATCGACAGCCTTTACTATAAAATAGTATGATTTCTGCCTCATTCTGTGATACGAAGCCACGTCTGATTGCAAAAGGTTATTTCAGACACTTGACTATGTTATTAACTTAATTTGGAGAAAAAGCATGTCAATAAATTATATCTTTGTCGGACAATAGGTTTGTAAACAGACTCAAACACACACAAATCTGCATTGCACACTTGCTACTAGTAACAGTTAATGTTATTCAAGGCTCAGACCGATTTTTGTCGCACTGGACAGTTTTGACCAAATCAGTTTCAGATTGTAGCTCCTCATTTAGCGATATACTAGTTTTACGTCCGCCTTTAGCATGTCACTCCGTACTGTCGCACATAGAAATATGTCAACAGCTAGACTTTATCGTTATTATCGCGGGAAGACTAACTGTTATTGTGAGGAAAAATGTTACCGGTATATCGCAAACGATAAGATATCGCCCATCTCTAACATGATGTTGATTTTGCTAAAATTAACAAAATGATTCGAAAAAAGATTCGTTCATTTTGCTGAACGAGACTCAAAGGTCTGAGTCGGTAAAACTTTCCATCACTACTACGAATCACGTCTAAGTTCATCGTCTGTGTAATCCGGCTCAAAAGTAGAGTATGATGAAAAACTCCATCTTATTTTCTCCTACAACTTCAGAATCGTCCGACATCGTTGTACCTTTTTGTTTGTAAACAGTGTTTGACTTACTTGCACTTTCTTAGTCTTTGCGCGTTCGCTTTGTAAACACTGGGTCTGTAGATCCGTGTGACCTTTTGACGTGATTCAATAGTACGTCGTGGACGCGCATCCCAGAACCTGTGCTGCACGAGCTTTTGTGCTTGAAACGTATACAAATTTTATTTTTCGAAAAAAACTGAGCGATCGTTTGGCTAGATAAGACCCTTCTTCCTCGTCTGGGATCATTTAGAGCCTTTGAATCTGCATTTAAACTACATTTTGGAAGTTCAAAATCAGGGCACCAATGAAGTCCATTATATGGAGAAAAATCCTGAAATGCTTTCATCAAAAATCATAATTTCTTTACGACTGAAGACAAAAAGACATGAACATCTTCGATGACAAGGGGGTGAGTAAATTATTTGTGAATTGTTGTTTTGGAAGTGGACTTCTCCTTTAAGACATGCTTTCTGGAAAATGTTTCAAAATGAAATGAGTTCATGCTCAAAACAAGAACATAAAAAATAAACTTGTTCTCCTTATGAATTAAGAAAACAAGACTTTATATCTTACGCCATTTTCCTTCTGAAGGAAATGTATCTTGATTTAAGATTGTGTTTTGGACTGGAAAACAACAAAAGGAACTGAGAAAAACATCATTTTTGGCAGGTACTCTTATTAAAAATCACGAGCTACTTGAAATGCTTCAAAAGAGCCGTTTTTATCATTTAAAGCTGTTTTACTATGACTAAAAATTCAGATATATTTCAGCCCATACAGATACCCAAAATGCCCAAATATATCAAAATATATTTACATAAATATATTTTCTACTCATATATTTTTTAGCCTTTTTATATATATTTTTGAAAACATATTTAATATATGTGCTATACATTTTGAAAAATATTTTGGTGTATGAAGGTTCAAACTAAACATGTTTTTAATTCAACTTATTTAATTTACAGTTTTATTATAATGAAGTATATTTTATTGAGCTTCACTGTTTGCAACATATGTTAAACAAATATTTAAAATATGAGGAAGAACGTCTAGGTTACGTACGTAACCCTCGTTCCCTGAAGGAGGGAACGGAGACGTTACATATGGGAACTCGCTTGAGAGTCCAATCATCTCCAAGCCTTATTCAAAAGGCCAATGAACATTCATGAACATTGGCGAGTGGTATTTGCATGCCGAGCCACTCCCCCGTATATACGGGTATATAAGAAGGCGGCGTGCAACCACTCATTCAGGCTTTTGCTGAGGAGCCGAGCTGCAGCCCGGCGTCAGCGCGACGTCAGGTCGTGGCAGGGGATGTAACGTCTCCGTTCCCTCCTTCAGGGAACGAGGGTTACGTACGTAACCTAGACGTTCCCCTTCAGTCGTTTCACTACGACGTTACATATGGGAACAGACCCATGGAACAGGCCACGAACCAGACGTCGCGTTACGCAACACACCGCGTGCCGACAGGCGGACGTGTCAGCAGACGGATATGAGCGTAACCTTCCCAACGCCCTGGGGGCCAATAGGAGGCCCCACAGGGATGCCAGTTGTACTGAAGCAGGAGTTGGGGGCGGAGCACATGAAATCTCTACATGTGGAACACAAGAAATTCAATATATCCATAGATTTTAGGGATATACGAGGGAAACATCGGCCCTCTGGCTGACCGTGGAAAAATACTGAAACATGTTGCCACAACCTGCTGGGCGAAGGAGACCCAACCGGAGCACAGACAAGCACTACTCCGCACTAGGCCTGACTGCGGGGCATGGAGGACCCAGGTTCGCCGGAGGGAACAACCGAGGGAAATAGCGCACGGATCCATTAGGAATGGCGTAGCAAGCCGACACCAGCCGGACTCCCGCTCGCCTGTGATGTCTATGTTAAGACACGGGAGGATACGGCCTCTACGCGAAGGTTGTAGAACCTGGCGAAGGTATTAGGTGTCGCCCAACCCGCAGCTCTACAGATATCTGCTAGAGAGGCGCCATGAGCCAACGCATAGGATGAGGCAACACTCCGTGTGGAGTGGGCACGAACACCTAAGGGGCATGGCTCTCCCTGGTTTTGGTACGACAGGGAGATGGCATCTACCACCCAATGGGCCAACCTCTGTTTGGAGACAGCATTCCCTTTCTGCTGACCTCCAAAGCAGACGAAGAGCTGCTCGGTGCGTCTGAAGTGCCGAGTACAGTCCACGTATATACGCAGAGCGCGAACTGGACACAGCAGCGCAGAGGCTGGGTCTGCCTCCTCCAGGGGCAGAGCTTGCAGGTTCACCACCTGATCGCGGAAAGGCGTGGTGGGAACCTTGGGCACATAACCAGGCCGGGGTCTCAGGATGACGTGAGAATCGCCGGGCCCGAATTCTAGGCACGCTTCGTCGACAGAGAAAGCTTGTAGGTCCCCTACCCTCTTGATGGAGGCCAGTGCGGTCAGGAGCGCTGTCTTAAGTGACAGATATTTTAGCTCAACCGACGCAAGTGGCTCAAATGGGGCCTCCCGCAGGCCCTGGAGGGCGACGGAGAGGTCCCAAGAGGGTATGGGGTGCGGCCTGGGGGGATTAACCCTTCTCGCACCCCTCAGGAACCTCACGATGAGTTGGTGCTTACCTAGGGATGTTCCATCCACTGCATCGTGGTACGCTGCAATGGCAGCAACGTACACTTTGAGAGTTGAAGGGGACAGCCTGCGCTCCAACTTTTCTTGCAGGAAGGAAAGCACTACTGCAATCGTACATCTCTGTGGGTCCTCCCCGCGAGAGGAACACCAGTCGACGAACAGACCCCATCTCAGCGCATAAGTCTGCCTTGTAGAGGGGGCTCTGGACTGAGTGATAGAAACTATCACGGCCTGTGAAAGGCCGGAGAGGTCTGACGCGTCCCGTCCAGGAACCAGACGTGCAGGTTCCACAGATCGGGCGCGGGTGCCAAATTGTGCCCATCCCCTGAGAAAGAAGGTCTCTCCTCAAGGGGATTTTCCAGGGAGGGGCTGCCGCGAGGGAAATGAGTTCTGGAAACCAGGTCCGGGTGGGCCAGTATGGCGCAACCAGCAGAACCTGCTCCTCGTCCTCCCTGATCTTGCACAGTGTCTGTGCAAGGAGGCTCACTGGGGGAAAGGCGTACTTGGGCCCCGGAGGCCAGCTGTGTGCCAGTGCGTCCCTGCCGAGGCTGTTGGGAGCCTCGTTGAGGGAGTAGAACCGCTGGCAGTGGGAGGATTCGGGAAGCAAACAGGTCTATCTGGGCCTCCCGAAATGGCTCCAAATTAGCTGGACTGTCTCGGGGTGGAGTCGCCATTCTCCAGGATGGGTGGACTGCCGTGAGAGCTGGTCGGCTGCACGGTTGAGTTCTCCTGGAATGTGAACGGCACGTAGCGATTTCAGCCACGTTTGACTCCATAGGAGCAGATGGCGGGCGAGTTGTGACATGCGACGGGAGCGTAGACCACCCTGACGGTTGATGTAGGCTACAGTCGCTGTGCTGTCGGTACGAACAAGCACGTGCTTGTGACGCAACGTCGGTCGGAAGCGACGAAGGGCCAGAAGCACAGCCAACAACTCTAGGCAATTGATATGCCATTGCAGTCGAGGTCCTGTCCAGGAGTCCGATGCTGCTTGCCCGTTGCATACAGCACCCCAACCCGTGGAAGAGGCATCCGTGTATACCACAAGATGCCTGGAGACTTGTCCCAGGGGGACTCCGGCCTGAAGGAAGGCCGGGTCTGACCACGGGCTGAACAGGCGGCGACACTGCGGGGAAACGCCAATCCGGAGTGTGCCACGGTGCCATGCCCATCTCGGGACTCGATCGTGTAACCAGCGCTGAAGCGGTCTCATATGAAGCAGGCCGAGCGGCGTCACTGCGGCTGCGGCTGCCATATGCCCCAGGAGCCTCTGAAATGTTTTGAGAGGGACCGCTGTTTTGTGTCTGAATGACTCCAGACACTTCAGCACTGACTGCGCGCGCTCGTTGGTGAGGCGGGCTGTCATACTGACCGAGTCCAGCTCCACACCGAGAAAAGAGATCCTCTGCACTGGGGAGAGTTTGCTCTTCTCTCGGTTGACCTGAAGGCCCAGATGGCTGAGGTGCCGGAGCACCAAGTCCCTCTGTTCGCACAACAGATCTCGCGAGTGAGCTATGAGAAGCCAGTCGTCGAGATAGTTGAGGATGCGAATGCCCGTCTGCCAAAGAGGGGACAGGGCAGCCTCCGCGACTTTCGTAAAGACGCGGGGAGAGAGGGAGAGGCCAAATGGAAGCACTTTGTACTGATACGCTCGACCCTCGAAAGCAAACCGTAGGAAGGGTCTGTGTCGAGGCAGGATCGAGACGTGAAAGTACGCGTCCTTCAGGTCGATGGCTGCGAACCAATCCTGGGGACGAATGCATGTTAGCATGCGCTTCGTCGTGAGCATCTTGAACGGCAGCCTGAGAAGGGACCGATTCAGGGCTCGAAGATCCAGGATGGGTCTTAACCCACCGCTCTTTTTGGGCACGATGAAGTAAGGACTGTAAAACCCTGACTTCATCTCGGCTGGAGGGACAGGCTCGATTGCGTCCTTCGCCAGTAGGACTGCAACCTCCGCACGAAGCACAGCGGCATGTGTGTCCGAATGGACAGAAGTGGAAAGGACGCCTCTGTACCTGGGCGGACGCCTGGCGAACTGAATCGCATAGCCGAGACGTACCGTCCGAATCAACCACCGCGAGGGGCTGGGAAGCTGAAGCCAGGCTCCCAGCCTGGTCGCCAGGGGTATCAAAGGGACGTTGACCGACGTGACCACAGTGGGGCAGCCTGGGGGGGGAAGGGGAAGGGGACTGATCCCAGAAGGAAGAACGTCCTGGAGAAAAGTCAGACTGCACTGGGCAGCGCTTACCTTCTTCCCTGGTTCCCGCGCTGGCGACATCAGGCTCCGAGTCCGAATCCGAGGAGACACTTCTGGGGCGCTGCTCAAAGAGGGAACTCGGGGCCTGAACCCCGGAGGTGAGAGAATTGACTCTTTCTGTGACAGCTCCCGGCCCTCCACCGGGAGTGGGGACGTTGATGTTGTCATCCCCCAAAGAGCGATTCTCTCCACCTCCGGGTTGCCCGCGTCAGGGACGCTTCGCAGATTTTTTGCGGGTGACGGGTCCCTGAGACGCGGGCGGCGCCGCTCTCCCACGGCCAGCTCGACGTCGGGCTGCCAATCTGGGGTCATGTACCTTAGCAGGGGACGGAGCTGGTTGTTTGGAAGCCGCGGGGGGGCGCCCTCGGCGACGAGCAGGCGGAGGTTGGGGCCCTGCGGACATGGTTGGAATGTCACGGCGGGGCAGGATGTGTTTAATCGCCTCCGTCTGCTTTTGAACCGCCGAGAACTGCTGGGCGAAGTCCTCGACGGTGTCGCCGAATAGGCCGCCCTGGGAGATAGGAGCGTCGAGAAACCGTGATTTGTCGACATCTGCCATCTGGGCCAGGGTCAGCCATAGATGTCGCTCCTGGACCACTATGGTGGACATCACCTGACCAAGGGAACGCGCCGTCACCTTCGTAGCCCGGAGGGCGAAGTCGGTGGCGGCACGGAGTTCCTCCATTGCACCCTGGTCAGAACCCCTCTCGTGCAGGTGTTTCAACACCTTGGCCTGGTACACCTGTAAGGTGGCCATAGCGTGCAAGGCGGTGGCAGCCTGTCCAGCGGCGTGGTAAGTCCGGCCCGCGCGAGAGCGGACGAGAACTCACATGCCCTGGAGGGGAGATGGGGCCGATCCCGCCAGGTGGCAGCGCCGGGCGGGCATAGATGCACCGCGACAGCGCGCTCGACCTGAGGGACCGCCTCATAACCCCGGGCTGCACCGCCGTCGAGAGAGGCGAGGGGAGAGGAGCTGGGACGTGGACGAGAAGAGTGCGGGGCTCGCCAAGTCCTCACCAGCTCCTCATGCACCTCCGGGAAGAAAGGCACTGGGGAGAGCGCGCGGCGGTGCCGCGGAGCCCTCCCAGAAAACCAATCATCCAGCCTAGAGGGATCGGCCGGAGGTGTTTTGGGCACCTCCAGACCGATCTCCTTGGCGGCTCGGAGGAGCATAGCCGACAGTTCAGCATCTGTCTCAGACGGGGTGGCAACCGCAGAGGGGTACCGACCCGCCGAGTCGTCAGCCTCATCGTCAGACTCTCCCTCTGATGCTGCAGCAGACATCTCGACCTCCTGGGGAGCGCAAAAGGAGATACCCAGCCCGCTGTACGGGGAGGTATACTGCTTTGGCAGCTCAACGGGACTGCGCGGTGACGCAGAAGTCCGCGGGGCTTTGGGGGCCGACGGAACATTCTGCATAGTCACCTGAATGTCCCCCAAGTGCCTCGCCGCGGCAGCCGAAAAACCTTGACGGCTCAACGATTTACCGCGGGAAGACAACAAAGGGTGCCTACTCATGAATGAGCAGCGGGACTTTAACGCAGCCATGGACATACATTCGCAATGAACGCACGTACCATCCGTGAACGCTGCCTCAGCGTGCTCTCGGCCCAGGCACGTGAGACAGCGATCACGTCCGTCCAAAGAGGCGAGGAAACTACCGCACCCGGAAGCGCACGGCCGGAGAGACATACCGGGAAGATGTCCTCGACAGCCGCGAGAAATTCACTCTTTTGAAATCCCGGTCCGCCCAGGGAGAAACCGCGGCACAACCGTGCACTCAGACGGGGCGCTCGCTGGAGTGCGGGAGGCGTTGATGCCGTGAAAAACGGCAGCCCGCAGGATTAGGCTGGCGGCTGCCGAACGCTCTTTTAGATGAAGCTCTTTTAGTAGCTCGGCAGCACGCCAGCAGAGAGAGTGTGAACTCAGGAACTCTTTTTCTTTCTTTTTTTCTGTTTTAAATAGCTCAGAAGACGAGGCTCCAAAAGCAAAAGCCTGAATGAGTGGTTGCACGCCGCCTTCTTATATACCCGTATATACGGGGGAGTGGCTCGGCATGCAAATACCACTCGCCAATGTTCATGAATGTTCATTGGCCTTTTGAATAAGGCTTGGAGATGATTGGACTCTCAAGCGAGTTCCCATATGTAACGTCGTAGTGAAACGACTGAAGGGCAGTAATTGAAAATGATAGTAAAAGTAAGTAAATTGTTCCCTCAAAAAAAGGCAAAATAAATCAGTGAATTGTTTTTGTAACTGATTCACCTTAATGAATCATCTGAATGAACTGATTCACTAGAATGTTTTAAACTTCCCAGTGAGTTTCATTATTGCATCCGTTTAGATTATTGCATTTTTAAAAATAGCACTTTTATTATACTGTTATGTTTTTTTTTATTTTATGTTGTTTTTTTCCATATTCTCTCTTTTTCAGAGTTTGACTGACATGATCAGCGTGAACTGTGATTGAATTCTTCACAATTTCTCCTTTTGTGCTGCATGAAATAAAACCACAATTGCGTTTGAAGAACGTGAGGGTGAGTAAATGATGACAGAATGATTGTTTTTGTTCAGACTGTTTCTTTAAGAAGCTTTAATGACTACAAATTCAGGTATATTTCAGCCCATACAGCAAAAGAAAAATATATTTTTAAATACATTTATATATATATATATATATAAAATGGCCAAAAATATCAAAATATATTTACATAAATATATTTTCTACTCATATATTTTTTGGCCTTTTTATATATATATTTTTAAACATTTTTAATTTAGTTTATTTAATTTATTGTTTTGTTATAATGACATCTATTTTATTGAGCTTTACTGTTTGCAACATATATTTAGCAATATTTAAAATATATTTTGGCCCAAAAAATATATTTTTTGCCATATGGGACATTAGAGTTTAAACAATATATAAAGTGTATAAATAAATATATAGTAATATATAAATCTTTTTACAATTAATTATAAAAATATATGATACAGTTTTATTATAAATCTGCATTTATGAATATTTTATTTATAATTGTTCATTTTAATATGTCTATGTCGTTTGTATTAATTTGTGTGTAATGCTACCATGATGAATAAATTCATTGCTGTTTAAATATTATATAAATTAAATATTGTATAAATAAATGTAGTATATCAATTTTTTTGAAATAAATGATAAGAAAGTTATACATTTATAATAATTTTATTTATAGTTTTTATAATTTTTATCTATCTATAATTGTTTATTTTAATATGTCCATGTCATTTTTATAAATTTTTATGTATTTCATGTTTTAGTTATTTAGATACTTTAGATACTATTTTATTTCAGTTAACATTTATTTTTTCGCAAACATTTATTTAAATGTTTTTTAAAGGTTTTAATTTTCTTTTAGTATGTTTTTTTATTATTCTAACTAACACAAATCATAAAAAACAACTATTTTATTTATTTGTTCAAAATTAAAATCAGTATAATAAATGCTACCATGATGCATAAATTAATTTTTCATTTTTTTATTTATAATTGTATAACTTTTTATTTTAATATGTCCATGTCATTTTTATACATTTTCATGTATTAGTTTTACGTTATTTAGTTATATAGATACTTTAGATACTATGTCAGTTAACATTTATTTTTTCTCAAACATTTATTTAAATGTTTTGTAATGGTTTTAATTTTAGTTTTAGTATGTTTTTTATTACTCTAACACAAATCATAGAAACAACTTTATTTATTTATTTGTTTAATATTAAAATCAGTATAATAAATGCTACCATGATGAATAAATTCATTACAGTTTAAACAATATATAAATTATATAAATAAATATATAGTAATATATAAATCTTTTTAAAATAAAAAAAAAAAAAAGAAAAGAAATAAATAAAAGTTATGATACAGTTTTATTATACATCTGCATTTATAATAATTTAAAACTCATTTTTACAAATTATAGAAACAACTATTTTATTTATTTGTTTCAAATTTTAAAAATGTAAAATTTGTTTAAAATTATATAATAAATACAATATTATACAATGTATAAATATATAAACATAGTAATATATATTTTCAAATATATAGTTTATTATACATCTGCATTTATAATAATTTTATTTTTATTTTTTATAATTTGTATATATTTATAATTTTTTTATTTTAATATGTCCATGTTGTTTTTATACATTTTTATCTATTAGCTTCATGTTATTTCATTATTTTGATACCTTAGATACTATTTATTTCAGTTAACATTTGTTTTTTTGCAAACATTTATTTAAATGGTTTTAAATTTTGTTGTAGTATTATCATTGATAATAAAATAACACTGGTCCATTGTGTGTTTGATTATTGAATATTTTGACTAATTTGAACATTGTTTTGCCATATGGGACACCTGTGTGAACAAATGCATTTTAACCTTCAAAACATGAATATGTTAAAGTTGCAGATTTTAGCAATATCTGACATGCATATGTGAATTTCCTCTTTATTCGATAGGATCCTCAGCTCCTACAAACAATCGGACGGATTCGAGTCCCGCTGGAAGTCGACCGGATGATTGTGGTCAGACGTCGAGAGGAAAGAAAGCTTCTCGTCCGAGTGCACGCGTCCCGTATGAAGATGAAATGGAGAAGACGTGAGTAAGTGAAACTGTGCAAACACAATGGCGGTGCGTACAGTAAAACAGTGTTCGCTGAAAGACCAGCACCTGGTTCTACTTACAGGACATACCAGAATCCACTTACTCCAGCCAATAAACGCTGTAATCCATGCCGAAATCCAGCAGAAATGCAGCAATCAGCATTCCACACGCTAACAGCTTTCCACTTTCCTTAAGAACAATCACAGTCACGTCAGAAGAACAACACCAACAAACCAATGAAACAGGCCAATAAACGCCTGAAATACCCAGAACTGGATTGAAATGAGTGTTTTAAGGAGGCCCGTGCATTATATTTGAATCTTATTAAATATGCAGTGATGAATTATATTCAAACGCCTTAATAAACGTCTTAATCAACGTCTTAGGGTGTTTAGTGATGATGTTGTGACCCCGGAAATGCCCAGAGTAGTGTTATTTTAGTATCATTTCTTTTTTTTTTTTATGTCATTTATTTTTGTTCGTTTTAGTAATTTTGCTATTTTTTTATGTTTGCTGTACGTTCATTTATTTATAAGATTTATATATTATTTAAATTGTAAAGAATTTGTGTATCATTTAGTATTTATTATACTGATTTTAATTATTAGAATTATTTATATAAATCAAAATTGTTATAATTATTTTTTATTTTATTTAAATAACTATATAATATCTTATTATACATTATTTATAGTTTTATGGCAGTTCTTATGTTTTTTATTACTTAAATACAAACACAAAACATAGAAACAACTATTTTATTTATTTATTTTTAAATAAAATCTGAATAATAAATGCTACCATGATGTATAAATTAATTAGTTTAAATAATATCTAAATTGTATAAATAAATATATATCTTTTAAAAATAGATTCTTAAAAAAGTGTGATACAGTTTTATTATAAATCTACATTTATAACAATTTTATTTATAATTTTTATATATTTATGATTTTTTATTTTAATATGTCCATGTCGTTTGTATTAATTTTTATCTATTAGTTTCATGTTATTTTGTTATTTAGATGCTTTAGATACTATTTTATTTCAGTTAACATTTATTTTATTTCAAACATTTATTTAAATGTTTTTTAATGGTTTTAATTTTAGTTTTAGTATGTTTTTATTACTCTAACACAAATCATAGAAACAACTATTTTATATATTTATTTATTTATTTTTATTGAAATCAGAATAATAAATGCTACCATGATGTATAAATTTATTAGTTTAAATAATATATATTGTATAAATAAATAAATATATAGTAAGATATAAATATTTTTAAAATAAATTAAAAAAAATATACAGTTTTATTGTGAATCTGCAATTATAATAATATTATTTATAATTTTTATACATTTATAATTTTTTATTTTAATATGTCCATGTCATTTTTATTAATTTGTATGTATTAGTTTCAGGTTATTTAGATACTTTTTAGATACTATGTTATTTCAGTAAACATTTTTTTTTTAATTTCAAACATTTATTTAAATGTTTTTTAAAGGTTTTAATTTTAGTTTTAGCATTATCGTTGATAATAAAATAACACTGGTCCATTGTATGTTTAATAACTGAATATTTCGACTAACTTGATCGTGTTTTAATCTACTACTCACAGCTGTTCAACACAATTTTACCAAATCATAATCCATTCAACATAATTCTACAGATTATTGGACAGCAAGGCAAAAATATTGAGAAATAATGATTTTTGCTGTGCATATACACTGTAAAAATGATTTTTTAAAGATTATTGGAGCTTGTTTGTTTAATTCAATGTGTTACTCGCTTACTAGCAAAATTGAAAACTGTTTAAAAGTAAATCCTATACAAATTTATTTGTGTAGCTGACATTAAAAAAGAGCTTTTTACTGGTTCTTGGTAAACAGCCAGTTAAATATTTCTATTTAAACCCAGTTCGGAGGTCAACAGGGCTGCCATAAACGTGTTACGAAAAGATGGTTCCTCCAAAGATCTGAGTGTTTGCCTTTAGGCACAAAACAGCAGCTCTTAATGAGGCGTTTTTTTGGTTTTAGGAGGCCGTATGTTGTGTAAATAGAGAGCAGGCCGCGCGCCGCTGCCATCGGGCCGTTTTCCCCCCGCGGGTTAATCTGATGGGGATTAAGGGGCTTTAAAGCAGCAGAAAGACCCTCACGCTGAGAACAGACCTGAGGGAGTCCCGCTCCTCGCGACTCGGCGCGTCGAGGGCCAGCTGTCACGGAGCCGCTCCGGGACGCGTCTGATTGGAGCATGTGGACACCGAACACAGCGGGACCTGCTGCGCTTCTTCATACACAAATGAGATCTCACACAGGACAGGGCCGTTATCATTAACTAACAATAACTGAACTAAAGTTAACTAAAATAAAATAAAAAAATACAACTTTTTACAACAGCTAGCTGCTTGTTTTAATTTATTTGAACTTGTTGCACTAAAATAACTAAAACAGAAATAATAATTGATTAAAAAATGCATATTTTATATAGTTTTTAAGTATATAGTTTGTTAAAAAAGGACAAAAACACAACAAATTACTAAAAGTTTTTAAATATTTGAACTATTAAGATATTCAAAACAATTAAAATAACAATTTAAAACATAAAAAAAATTAACATACATATTATAAATATAATTACATTCTTCTGCTGCTAAAAAAATCTCACCAAGACTGCATTTATTTGATCAAAAAACAGTAAAACTTGTGAAATATTAATCCAATTTAAAATATCGTTTTTTTTATTTGAATATATTTTAAAATGTAATTTATTTCTGTGATGCAAAGCTGAATTTTCAGCATCATTACTCCAGTCTTCAGTGTCACATGATCCTTCAGAAATCATTCTAATATGCTGATTTGCTGCTCAAGAAACATTTATGATTATTATTATATTGAAAACATTGCACAATATTTTTGTGGAAACTGATGCGTTTTATTTTTCAGGATTCACAGATGAACAGCATTTGTTTGAAATAGAATTTTTTTGTAATATTATAAATGTCTTTATTAAATAAAAAAACTATTAAAATATTCAAGTGTTTGATGTTAAAATAAAAACTTAAAACATAAAAAAAATTTAAACACACATATTATAAATATAATTACATTCTTCTGCTGCTAAATAAATCTCACAAAGACTACATTTATTTGATCAAAAATACAGTAAAAATTGTGAAATATTATTACAATTTAAAATAGCTGATTTATATGTGAATATATAGTAAAATTAGCATTATTACTCCAGTCTTCAGTGTCACATGATCCTTCAGAAATCATTCTAATATGATGATTTGCTGCTCATAAAACATTTATGATTATTATCAAAGTTGAAAATATTGCACAATATTTTTGTAGAAACTGATGCGTTTTATTTTTCAGGATTCACAGATGAACAGCATTTATTTGAAATAGAAATCTTTTGTAATATTATAAATGTCTTTATCATCACTTTTGATTAGTTTAATGCGTCCTCGCTGAATAAAAGTATTAATTTCTTTCAGAGAAACTGTACTGATATGTATTCCACCAGGCTGATTGTTGTGTCTCAGACAGGTCAGAGTGTCTGTACGCCGCAGATGTGTGGAGATACTGTGAAGATTCAGCTCATCTGTGGCTCATTTTCTGTCAGTTTGCTGTGGTGTGCAAAATATGTCTAAACAAGAACATAAATTATGTGTATTGTTGAGTTGAGGATTAATAAATCTGTCATGAAGAACAATGGCTGATGTCAAGTCGAGGAGATGCAAAGCTATTGGACAGTCTAGACGTTTACAGCATCAGAACTAGTTGGCGCTAAAGGAAATGAATAATAAACTCATCAGGGTTTATAGGAGTTTGTATTGCTGCTGTGTCATGTTAGTTAACTCTGCCCACTGTGAAATATCATTGCCGCAAAATGACCATGCAGCTGTGTATTAAGCATTCTGATTGGCTGAGTGTTTTAATAAAGACAGGAAAGTTCCTGATTGAAGGTGAATGTGTTTTGGGTTTCCCTTTGCTCGAGCCTGCAAGGTCTCTGATTTCTTTGACCTGGAAGTGAGACGAAACAGATTCCATCCTTTCATCTTGTGGCAAAGAATTGTACAGTGTTTTTGATCTTCTGTTCGCCTGGCGCCGGACCACAGCTTCACTCAAATGAAGTTTAAAGGACTGGATTCTATAAATAAAATTATTCATCATCGTTATAACAGCAATTATGAGTATTTAAAATTAAGTCAATTATTTGCTGGTTGCCAGGGTATGTCTATGTGGTTGCTAAGGAGTTCTAATTGTATGCTTGGCCATTGGTAGGTGGTTTCTAGGCTGTTCTGAGTTATGCGGTGTTCTGGTAGTTGCACATATGTGTTGACTGGTTTTAAGAGCGTTATTGTGGTTGTAAAGATGTTTTTACTGTTGCTATGTGGTTGCTCTGGTGGTTGCAGTGGCATTTATCTGGTTGGTAGGGTGTTCTGGTCGTTGCAGCTGCATTTAACTGGTTGCTAGGGTGTTGCTATGTGGTTGCTAGTGTGCTCCATCGGTTTGAAAGGCATTTTGACTGGGTGCTAGGGTGTTTTGGTGGTTGCAATGGCATATAACTGGTTGTTAAGGTGTTGTTGTGTGGTTGCTAGGGTGTTCTGGTGGTTGGAGCAGCATTTAACTGGTTGCTAGGGTGGTTTGGTGGTTTCAGTGGCATTTAACTGGTTGCTAGGGTTTTCTGGTGGTTACAGTGGCATGTAACTGGTTGCTAGGGTATTGCTATGTGGTTGCTAGAGTGCTCTGGTGGTTGTAAAGGTGTTTTGTCTGGTTGCTATGGTGTTCTGATGGTTGCAGCTGCATTTAACTGGTTGCTAGGGTGTTGCTATGTGGTTGCTAGGGTGCTTGAGTGGTTGTAAAGGTGTTTTGACTGGTTGCTAGGGTGTTCTGGCGGTTGCAGTGGCATATAACTGGTTGTTAAGGTGTTGCTATGTAATTGCTAGGGTGTTCTGGTGGTTAGAGCAGCATTTAACTGGTTGCTAGGGTGTTCTGGTGGTTGGAACAGCATTTAACTAGTTGCTATGCTGTTGCTATGTGGTTGCTAGGGTGTTCTGGTGGTTGGAGCAGCATTTAACTGGTTGCTGCTTTGTGGTTGCTTGGGTGCTCTGGTGGTTGCAAAGGCATTTTGACTGGTTGCTGTGGTGTTGCTATGTGTTTGCTCTGGTGGTTTCAGTGGCATTTATCTGGTTGCTAGGGTGTTTTGTTGGTTTCAGTGGCATTTAACTGGTTGCTAGGGTGTTCTGGTGGTTACAGTGGCATTTAACTGGTTGCTAGGGTATTGCTATGTGGTTGCTAGAGTGTTGCTTTGTGGTTGCTAGGGTGCTCGAGTGGTTGTAAAGGCATTTTGACTGGTTGCTAGGGTGTTCTTGTGGTTGCAGTGGCATATAACTGGTTGTTAAGGTGTTGCTATGTGGTTGCTAGGGTGCTCGAGTGGTTGTAAAGGCATTTTGACTGGTTGCTAGGGTGTTCTTGTGGTTGCAGTGGCATATAACTGGTTGTTAAGGGGTTGCTATGTGGTTGCTAGGGTGTTCTGGTGGTTGGAGCAGCATTTAACTGGTTGCTAGGGTGTTGCTATGAGGTTGCTAGGGTGTTCTGGTGGTTGGAGCAGCATTTATCTGGTTGCTAGGGTGTTGCTATGTGGTTGCTATGTGGTTGCTAGGGTATTCTGGTGGTTGCAGCAGCATTTAACTGGTTGCTAGGGTGTTGCTATGTGGTTGCGCGGGTGCTCTGGTGGTTGCAAAGGCATTTTGACTGGTTGCTATGGTGTTGCTATGTGTTTGCTAGGATGCTGCTATGTGGTTGCAAAGGTGTTTTGACTGGTTGCACAGGTTACAAAGGTTTTATTATTTGGTGTTAGATGTTTGTTCAGCAGGGCTAGTTCTGAAGTCTGTTAATTGGAGGTCAGGTCTCTGTTCTCCTGGTTAGTTCAGGATTAGCGACTGTTTTCCATTTGCTGTTGTAGATCAGATAATCACGACTCCACATCACCCCAAGTCCTTATAAGGCCAGAGAGCAGAACGCAGGCTGACACATTTGACTGCTTATCCGCTGCTGTATTTACATACAGTGTGTGTGTGTGTAATAAAAACATCTAGAGACTATTTCAGTCTCATTGCTGTCCAGAAACAATCACGATATTAAAGAAATTTAATATGTGATTTTTCAACATGATCCATATCTGAGCACAGAGGAAAGTGACTCAATAACATGCTGTGTTTGTTTTATGGTACACTGTAGAGTTATAATAAGCGTCTAGACTCCTGTATGCTGTATGGCGTGACGAACCGAGGCAATCGTCTCGCCGTATGTGTCCGTTTCCAGCTCTCTCCCCACGCTCAAATATACATTTGATTGGTCATAAAGCTGTTAACCTGCAGTTTTAAGGTTAATCAGTCTGGAAGAGGTATCGTGTTTCTTTTCTTTCCTTCTTTAAAGAAAATAAATAATAAATAGGCTTTCATAAATCCTCACATGGCCTTGTGTAAACGTTTATTCAGAGGGAAGTCTGGCGAACAGGCTGTTCATTCAGCACGCGTTCACTACCGCTGCGCTCGCTGACCTGGACGTGACGCTGGCTTCATATAGAACCACACTGAAGACAGGCGGCTTATTATTGTCCAGCAGGGGGTGAATATTTATGTTTAAACAGAGAAGCTGGGACTGGGAAGACCAGAAGGATACAACTTATATACTGTTACATTTTACATTCAGATCCAGATTTCAGTTTGTTGAAAAAATCTTATGCATGTTAATTATGTGCTACAGTTAAGCTCAAGTATGAGTGAGTTATTAGTGCTGGTGGCTGCAAAGGTGTTGCCAGTGTGGTTGCTAGGGCGTTATGGTGATGGCAGCAATATTTTGACTGGTCGATAGGGTGTTTTAGTGGTTGCTAGGATGTTGCTATCTGGCTTAAAAAGTGTTTGACTGGTTGTTAGGGTGTTGCTATGTGGTTGCAAAGGTGTTTTAGTGGATGCTACGGTGTTGCTATGGGATTTCTAGGGTGTTCTGGCGGTTTCAATCATGGTTTGACTATGGTGTTGCTAGGTTTTGAGTGGTTGCTAGGGTGTTGCTATGTGAATGCTAGGGTGATCTGGTGGTGTCAAAGGTGGTTTGACTATGGTGTTGCTAGGTTGTTTTGAGTGGTTGCTATGGTGTTGATATGTGATTTCTAGGGTGTTCTGGTGGTGGAAAAGGCATTTTGAGTGGTTGCTAGGGTGTTGCTATGTGATTTCTAGGGTGTTTTGGCGGTTTCAATCATGGTTTGAATATGGTGTTGCTAGGTTTTGAGTGGTTGCTAGGGTGTTGCTATGTGAATGCTGGGGTGATCTGGTGGTGTCAAAGGTGGTTTGACTATGGTGTTGCTAGGTTGTTTTGAGTGGTTGCTATGGTGTTGCTATGTGATTTCTAGGGTGTTCTGGTTATTGCAAAGGTGTTTTTTATAGTGTTGCTATGCGGTTGCTGGGGTGTTTTGACTGGTTGCTAGGGTGTAGCTATGTGATTGCTAGGGTGTTCTGGTGGTGGAAAAGGCATTTTGAGTGGTTGCTAGGGTGTTGCTATGTGATTTCCAGGGTGTTCTTGTGGTTTTTAAAGATGGTTTGACTATGGTGTTGCTAGGTTTTTAGTGGTTGTTAGGGTGTTGCTAGGGTGATCTGGTGGTGTCAAAGGTGGTTTGACTATGGTGTTGCTAAGTTGTTTTGAATGGTTGATAGGGTGTTGCTATGTGATTGCTAGGGTGTTCTGGTGTTGGAAAAGGCATTTTGAGTGGTTGCTAGGGTGTTGCTATCGTTACAGGTGCCCACGACCTGGATGTATCTCTGACCCGATACAGAGGACAGAGAAACTGAGATTTCGAAGACCAGAAAGATACATGAAACTGTTACATTTTACATTCCAACCCGAAATGTTAGACAAGTTTGTATGCATGTTACTTGTATGCTAAAGTTAAGCTCAGTTATCTGTATACTAAGTATGAGCGAGTTCTTGTGCTGGTTAAGTCCCGGTTGTGTCTGATTATTTCATTAGCGGTGGCTAATTGATCCTCAGCAGTAACTAAACAGTGGCTGTGTTTCCCAGAAGCGGCTCATTTGCTGGGCTTTTAGTGTTTAATCGTCAGCAGTCAGAGTCTCGGCGGACTCAATTACTGTGATGTATGGAGTCATTCTTCCAGGAGACGCAGGGCCGTCGAAACACACATCCATCAAGTCATGTGGCCATTAAAGCCTTCCCAGAATGCTCTCTGTCAACACTGAACGAGGGAAATACACAGACCACAGAGCGGCAAACACAGAACACACTGTACACTGAAACTGCTCCGAGATCTCATTATGAACTCATATATTTCTCATCAAATGATCTGAGCTGATTCACATTCATTTTGGCCTGTTTTTATTTCTCCACAGGAGTTTTAGGAGAAACATCTGAAACAAAGTATTGAAATATAACTGAGAGCCCAACTGAGATGTGAAAGAGCATTAATATGTTCATCTGGGGCTGTTTATTTATGAGTAAGTTTGCTAGTTGAGTGTCGATAAGCGAGCAGTGAGTGTGAAATATCTTGAACACACTCTGTGCTCCGAGTAAAGTGTGTTTTGTGAGTTTTATTGTTTGCTTGTTTGCTCTGTAAAGACAGCAGAATACTGAGAGAAACAACAGTAGCTCATTCTGACTCTAGTTCAGTCCAGTCTTGATTTTTTACTATCAACATAAAGTCTCATAAACTTTGCAGCTTGTTCTGGTCAAGAACCACTCACTTAGACTGTAAGAGACGGAACATAGTAAGCATTTTTTTGCAAAATATCATTTAAAGGTGGATGTATCATGTTTTAAATTATAATTTTTTTTTCCAGTTTTCTACTTTCATTTTAAATGTAGTTTAAATTACATTTGTAGTAACACTTTAAAATAAGGGTCCATTTGTTAGCAGTAGTTATTGCTTAACATGAATTAACAATGAAAAATACTACAGCATTTATTAATGTTAGTTCATATTAATTTCAACATTTACTAATACATTATTAAAACCAAAAGCTGTATCTGTTAATATTACTTAATGGAACTGACCATTACTTAATGAACATGAACTAACAGTAAACAGCTGTATTATTATTATTTTTTAACTAATGTTAACTAACATAAAAAATAAATGAGTAAATAAATAATAAAAAAAGACATTGCTTATTGTTATTTAATGTCAGTTAACACATTAATAAATGTTAACTAACAAGCACTTAGTTAAAATGTTACCTCTTTTTAGTTTTTATTAGACTTTATGTATATATGTAGTTTTATTAAAATTTGAGTGGTTGCTAGGGTGTTCTGGTGGTGGAAAGGTCATTTTGAGTGGTTGCTAGGGTGTTGCTATGTGATTGCTGGGGTCTTCTGGTGGTTGCAAAGGTAGTTCCACTATAGTGTTGCTATGCGGTTGCTAGAGTGTTTTGACTGGTTGCTAGGGTGTTGCTATGTGATTTCCAGGGTGTTCTGGTGGTGGAAAAGGCATTTTGAGTGGTTGCTAGGGTGTTGCTATGTGATTTCCAGGGTGTTCTGGTGTTTTTTAAAGATGGTTTGACTATGGTGTTGCTAAGTTTTGAGTAGTTGGTAGGGTGATCTGGTGGTGTCAAAGGTGGTTTGACTATGGTGTTGCTAAGATGTTTTGAGTGATTGCTAGGGTGTTGCTATGTGATTGCTAGGGTGTTCTGGTGTTGGAAAAGGCATTTTGAGTGATTGCTAGGGTGTTGCTATGTGATTTCTATGGTGTTCTGCTGGTTTCAAACATGGTTTGACTATGGTGTTGCTAAGTTTTGAGTGGTTGCTAGGGTGATCTGGTGGTGTCAAAGGTGGTTTGACTATGGTGTTGCTAAGATGTTTTGAGTGGTTGATAGGGTGTTGCTATGTGATTGCTAGGGTGTTCTGGTGTTGGAAAAGGCATTTTGAGTGATTGCTAGGGTGTTCTGGTGTTGGAAAAGGCATTTTGAGTGGTTGCTAGGGTGTTGCTATGTGCTTTCTATGGTGTTCTGCTGGTTTCAAACATGGTTTGACTATGGTGTTGCTAGATTGTTTTGTGTCGTTGCTATGGTGTTGCTATGTGATTTCCAGGGTGTTCTGGTGGTTTTTAAAGATGGATTGACTATGGTGTTGTTAGGTTTTGAGTGGTTGCTAGGCTGTTGCTAGGGTGATCTGGTGGTGTCAAAGGTGGTTTGACTATGGTGTTGCTATGAGGTTGCTAGGGTGTTTTGACTGTATTCTAGGGTTTTGCTATGTGGTTGCTAAAGTGTTTTGGTGGTGTCAAAGGTGGATTGACTATGGTGTTGCTAGGTTGTTTTGGGTGGTTGCTAGGATGTTGTTAAGTGATTGCTAGGGAGTTCTGGTGGTGACAATAGCATTTTGACTGGTTACTAGGGTTTTGCTATGTGGTTGCAAAGGTGGTTTGACTATGGTGTTACTAGGGTGTTTCAACTGGTTGCTAGGTGTTGTTAAGTGATTGCTAGGGTGTTCTGGTGGTGGAAAAGACATTTTGAGTGATTGCTAAGGTGATTTTTTTTCCATTGTTTAATTAGGCTGTAAATCATCTGACGATGCTTTCAAGGACAGAGCATCAATAAAAAGTTTTTCTACGTTAATTATAATGTTATATTTAATCAAAACTAAAAGAACATGTTGCTAGAGTGTTCTGAGTGGTTGCTAGGGTGTTACTAGGCGGTTCCCTATTGGCATAAATCTATGTGAATCAGCTTCTTCAATATCCAGTACATCTGAGGGATTCTGATGTGAACTTTGTAAAGTGGAGTGTGAGAAACAGCCTCAGTATATGAGGAGCATTCTTCACATTTAAGCTTAAAAATCTCAAGATTTCAGTGGCACAGCATGTTCAGAATGACACTTTGTGACGTAAAACGTGTTTGTGATCAGTTCAGAGAAAATGTTCAACCTTTAACACTGAGAGGATTTGTTTCTGACAAGCGTGTAGATCATTTAGTTTTCTTGAGTGTCATTCTGAAGGTGGGTTGAAGATGTCTCTGTGTTTGTCACAGTAAATGCGCGGCGCCCCAGGGGTGACTGGGTAATTACTGGTGTTGTGAAGGGCAAATGTAATGTTTGCTGTACCCCGGGGTTACACAAGCATGACGGGGTTCGCATTGAGATCATTCTGTTTTGGTCATTGCCCTTTAAATGCAGATTACTCTTTTAGTGACACGTTTATGCACAGCATTCATCATAGATACACAGCCTTCTGTGAGCTTTCTGACCCTCCATAGACAGCAGATATACTACCGTTTAAGAAAGATAGTTAGGACATAAAATAGTCCATGTGACATCAGTGGTCGTGATACTTTTTTTTTTGGTGCACAAAAAGTGTTCTTGTAGCTTCACAACATTACAGTTGAATCACTGATGTCACATGGACTATTTTATTGATGTCCTTACTACATTTCTGGGCCTTGAACGTGGTAGTTGTGCTGCTGTCTAAGCAGGTTTGGAATGACATGAAGGTGAGTAATTAATGACAGAATTGTCATTTTTGGGTGAACTATCCCTCTAGCATGAGTACCTCGTCCTGCTCTAGATATAAATGATTGCTCAAACTGTGTCTTCTCATCTAATGGATGATAAAACAAGCCTTGCTTTACAATTGGAATATGTGGAAATATGGAATTTGAAATGCCCCTGCACTGGAGACTTGAAAGATTTTTTTAAAATAATTTACAAATATTTAGAAGTCTAGAAATCTAAAAAAAATATTTTGGTAATATTTAGTGTTTTGGTTTTAATTATTTATACATTATTATTATTATTATTTTATATTTCATAATATTTATATATCAAGTCAGTTACAAAAAGCTACCAAAAATGCTTTATTTTTATTGGTAAAGTTATTATTATTTATCTACCACAAAATACGACCAAAAATAAAAATGTGTATTATTATATTATAAATATAATTAGTTTGGATGTATATATTCTAATTCTGTGTATTATTATTATTATTATTAATATGTCATATTTATTATTATTATTATTATTATTATTATTATTATTATCTGTTACAAAAAGCTACCAAAAATGCTTTATTTTTATTATTAAAGTTATTGTGTGTGTGTATATGTAACATTATTATTATTATTATTATTATTATTATTATTATTATTATATTTGTATTATATTATTATTATTATTTATTTACCACAAAATACTACCAAATGCTACCAAAATACTTAAAAAATGTTATAATTAAATATATTGTTAATATATTTTGGATGTATATATTATAATTTTGTGTATTATTATTATTATTATTATTATTAATCTGCTTAATCTGTACAATGAAAATGAATCTGAAAGTTCTGAAAAATGCTTTATTTGTAATTTTTAAAGTTATTGAATATATATATATATATATATATATATATATATATATATATATCATTTATGTCCCACGAAATACTAAAAAAATACTGTTTTGTTAATATATTTATTTTGAATGTATATATTATAATTTTGTGTATTATTATGATTATGATTATCATTATTTTATCTGTCACAAAATCATGATTCTTTTGGAATTTTTTTTCATTTATTTTCTTTTTTTTTATTTATTAACTTTTTTTTTTTTACCATTTACCATTGTATTACTTTTTTATTTTTTTATTTTAATTTTTTTTTTGGACAGGGTACAATTATAAATGTAATTATAATTGTGTATTATTATTAGTAGTAGTAGTAGTGGTAGTAGTATTAGTACCAAAATACAAAAAATCTGTATTATTAATATAATTTTGGATGCATATATTTTGTATATTATTACGATTATTATTATTTTATCTGTCACAAAATCATGATTCTTTTAGATTTTTTTTTTTCATTTCTTTTTTATATTTATTTACCTTTTTTTTTTTTTTTTTTTGACAGGTTACCATGGTATTTCTGAAGTATGTTGGAGTACCATGAAAAGAAATGAATATGCTGATCATTCAGCACAGATATTAAAAGGTATTTAATCTAATACCACCACGGTACTTTGTCATCTCACTCGAGGTAAAGCATGGAGTCAAACAGTCTGATTGAGCTGTTAAACGCCTCTGATTTCTGCTGCCCTCAGAGCGTGACCTTTGACCCCACCGGTCCCAGGGTTCACGTGGCTTTGAACCCTGACGTTTGTGGGGCACGAAGCGCAGGCGACGGGGTGGGAGGGTCCTGGGAATGAAACGAGGAGTTAAAAGTTCAAGTGCTCTAAAAATCACTCTTCAAGTGGCTTCCAAGGTGCTGTGTGATTCCTCGAGTGCTGTGTCATACGGGTGTTCTGGGTGGTTGTTTAGACAGTTTTAGGACATTCATAGCACCTTTTTTCTCATTGGCACGTCTCAGACCTACTACACAGAGCTCCTGCTTTTACTTCTAAAAAAAGAAGTCAACGTCTAAAATGAGGAACAGACATTTTTCCATCTCAAGATGTAGGTCAGATGGTAAAGAGGGAGTAGCTGTCAATCAAAACCCTGTGTCTGAGGAGAAGCAAACTCCAAGATGACTTCCTGATGCTTCAGCTGATGTCATGCGTTTTCATGAGCGTTAGTCACTGATGATCTGTGAGGAATCATCACGTAAACTAGACAAATGTGGGCTGACAGGAAAGATCCGATCTGATTGTGTTTATGGAGAGGATGTGAGTTTGATGTCGCAGCGGCTGCTGAATGCGGCTCTTGTTGAGCGTCTGTGAGTAATGCGCTGCTCAGACAGACTGACGGAGGGGTGGAGGTGTTTCATTCCAAACTTTCATTACGAAGTGCTGGTACCTCCATGACAGGACAGATGATATATCCGCCGCACGCAGAGCTGTGAATGATATCAAGATCTGCCCACAGGAACTAACAGATTTCAGAGTTTCCTTCCGCTGTGGATTCGGTCATTGCTTGTTTTGTCATTCTGAAACTTCAAAACAGAGAACACAGGCCTTAGGGTCTGTGCATCTTCTGGTCATTTGATTTTCTACTTCAAAAAAATGTAAAATAAAGAGAAATGAGAAATTGATTTTCGTTTTTTTTTTTTTAATTCTGCTTAAGAAAAAAGGGGACGAAAACTAAATTTAAGAGTTTTTTTGTATTTTCGTTCATGGGTAAAAATGAGATTATGATTTAATGTTTGTTTGAATGTAATAGAATATAATGTAACTTGAAATGGGACTTGATTCATTTGTTTCCTGAAATTTCACATGCATAAAAATCTGGCTCTAAACCCCTTTTCTTTATTCAAAGTTGATCTAGACAAGTACATGCATTTACTATACAAAGCTCTGTTCATGCTAAAGCAGTAAACACTGCTATATTCATTTTATGTGTCATCCTAAGGTGAAAACAAAAACATGTTTACTATAGTTAAACCATGGTAACCACAAATTAACCATGGTTTTGCTACACTAACCATGGTATTTGAAGTAAAATTGTATTTTTGTATTCTTTCTTTTTTATGTTTTTTTTTTTTTTTTTTTTTGTAATTACTGCCTTAATGGTTTGATGTTTTGTACTGTTCAATGAAAAAAAGAAATCAGAAAAAAAGATTTGCGAACCCACTCTGAAGTCCAAACTGAATGATGATTCGCGAACCATCAGATCACGACTTAGGAGCGTGGATCGTGAATCATTTTCGAAATGATTCGCGAATCCGCTTTGAAGTCCCGATCTGAATCAAATGATTCGCGATACGCGATTTTAACTCCCCATGAATCAAATGATTCGCGATACACAATTTGAAGTCCTGATCTGAGTCAAATGATTCACAAATCACGATTTGAAGTTCCGATCTGAATCAAATGATTCACGAGTGCAGATCGTGAATCATTCGCAAAATGATTCGCAAACTTGGTCTGAAGTTCCGATCTAAATCAAATGATTCGCGATACACAATTCGAAGTCCTGATCTGAGTCAAATGATTCACAAATCGCGATTTGAAGTTCCGATCTGAATCAAATGATTCACGAGTGCAGATCGTGAATCATTCGCAAAATGATTCGCAAACTTGGTCTGAAGTTCCGATCTAAATCAAATGATTCGCGATACACGATTTGAAGTCCCGATCTGAATCAGATGTTTCGCAATACACGATTCAAGCCCCGATCTAAATGATTCGTGATACGCAATTTGAAATTCCGATCTGAATCAAATGATTCGCGATACGCGATTTAAAAATCCCGGTCTGAATGATTCGCGATACGCAATTTGAAGTCACGATCTGAATCAAATGATTCACAGTTTGCAAATTGAAGTCCCGTTAGAAAATATAAGTCAGATATTGAAGTGAACTGCTGTTTCTGTCATTCCACTTAAGAAGACTTCATTTGTTTTGGTAATGTACCTAAATGTTTATTCAATCCTATTTTGTAAGTGACTTGTCTTTTTGGTTTAAAGATGCTTTCTTTGGATTATTTAAATACTACATTTTTCTTTTATTTTGTCTTTGTTTATAATTTAATTGCTTGATTTATTTACTGTTTAATTAAAAAAAAATAATAATAATTTTGAAGTCCCGATCTGAATCAAATGATTCGCGATCCTATTGGAGCGCTTCGAAACAGTGAATCTCACATCTTTATACTTTTTAAAATCATCACAAGCGATGTTATTCTTAAATAAATGGATATTTTGCTAAATGAACTGATTTTGTGACTTGCTTGAACTGAATGATAAAAGTCACGAGCTTGAGTTTGAATCAACCAAAGCGGTTCCATCGTAAATGACTCACTCAATTGATTCGGTTAATCCGCTCATATTTCGCGTCTTCAGCCATGTTTACACAACGCTGTCGGTACTACTACTGGCTTAGCTCGCTAGTTAACTAAAATCAGCGAAAAAAGTATGATGTTTACAAATAAAATATCCATATTTCCATTCCAAAGACAACATCTAACACAAATCTACGAACATAATCAGGCGAGCTAAGCGGTTTAGCTACTGCTAACTAGTAAAACACTTGGTTAATATGACGAGCTGCAGTTCAAAATACTTGTTAGATGAAAATATAATATAGTTATGATGGAGTTTGTAGTTTAATTCGCTATATTTGAAATAGTTTGAGCTGCAGTTCAGTTGGTGACAGTTGAAAGCTTCGTCATATATGCTAATGTTAAATTTATCAGTATATTTTGTAATAAATATGAGACATTAAGTTGGCTTGAGAAAATCAATTTACTGATCTACTATTTAAGATTATTCTTCTTCTTCTTCTGAGCCAAATTTCGGTATCTGTCTCCTCCTAGAGCTTTCAAGCTAGAACCACCAAACTCGGCCCAGACCTTCAGACTGGTCTGACTCTGTGTGCTGTATCTTTTCAGACTGATCCGGCTTACAGTTTTCATAAACCAGACTATCAAAACCACCAAAAATCCCATAGACTTACATTGACGGAATGTTCAAATGAGCAACACTATCCAAACTCCCAGAATCCCTTGAGACTCAATCAAGCTTCCCTTCTATGTTCTATTTCTAATCCATTTACACTCATTTAAGCTTCACTCTAATATTTCTAATATTTCTAATCTATCTAAATCATGCTAGCAACATGCTAGTAACATGCTAATCATGTTAGCAACATGCTAGTAACTTGCTATTCATGCTAACAACATGCTAGTAATATGCTAATCATGCCGGAAACATGTTAACAACAAGCTAGTAACATGTTATCCATGTTCGAAACATGCTAGTAACATGCTAATCGTGTTAGCAACATGCTAGTAACTTGTTAATCATGCTAGCAACATAGTAGTAACATGCTAATCATGCTAACAACATGCTAGTAACTTGGTAATAATAGTAGTTACATGGTAATCATACTGGAAACATGCTAACCACATGTTAGTAACATGCTAATAATGCTAGCAACACGTTAGTAACTTGATAATCATGCTAGCGGCATGCTAATCATGTTAGAAACATGTTTACAACATGCTACTATAATGCTAATCGTGCTAGCAACATGCTAGTAACATGCTAATAATGTTAGAAACATGTTAGCAACATGCTAGCAACATGCTAGTAACTTGCTATTCATGCTAACAACATGTTAGTAATATGCTAATCATGCTAGAAACATGTTAACAACAAGCTAGTAACATGTTAGCCATGTTGGAAACATGCTAGTAACATGCTAATAATGCTAACAACATGTTAGTAACTTGCTAATCATGCTAGCAGCATGCTAATCATGTTAGAAACATGTTAACGACATGCAACTATAATGCTAATCGTGCTAGCAACATGCTAGTAACATGCTAATAATGTTAGAAACATGTTAGCAACATGCTAGCAATATGCTAGTAACTTGCTATTCCTGCTAACAACATGCTAGTAATATGCTAATCATGCTAGAAACATGTTAACAACAAGCTAGTAACATGTTAGCCACGTTAGAAACATGCTAGTAACATGCTAATCATACACAAAACATGCTATCAACATGCTAATCAGGCTAGAAACATGCTAGTAACTTGCTAATCATGCTAACAACATTCTAGTATTTTTTTAATTATGCTACCAACATGCTAATCATGCTAACAACATAGTAATCGGCCTATAAAAATACAAACAACAAGCTAGTCATGCTACAAAGTGTTAACAACATGGTAAATCATGTAAGCAATGTGTTAAATCATGCTAGCTGCTTTCATACTTTTACAACTGCTTGTTTGAAACACTTCAGCTCTTATATGTTTACATATGTCGCTTTAGATTAAATCATCTGCTAAATGCATAAATGTGTCATTGGTCCAGATAAACAGGACAGAGAATAACAGGAGATCATCTATATCATCTCGTGTTTGTTTTTGTGTAATTCAGAGGCGTAGCGTGTTTAACAATGAGTCATCTAACCTGCAGCTCAGAGCTAACACACACCTCAATTAACTCTGTTTGCTTTTTTCTCCTTGTGTAAATTTATCATCGTTTGCCAAATTTATCATTGACTCTCCAGCTGTTTCTGCTTGAGAAAACACTTGAATCATGAATCACAACGGCATAGAGTGAGTGGAGAGATGCACAGGACAGAGTTTGATTCATTTCTCAAAATAAACTAAACTGTAAACTGAAGTGTTTGTTTTCAGTGTGAACGTCTGATGTTTGTGTTTGTGTCCTTCTGAAGGAAGACAAAACGCTGGACAAATGTCCTCATAGCAGGAGAAGACAAACACCAAATGGCTTTATCAGAGCGAGACCCGCACATCAGGATGGGACAGATGAGGACGGAGCAGCTGGATGTGAGAATACAAGTGTGAGAGATGACGTGTCGTGTTCATGAGAAATGAGTCGAGACGCTGACGTACAGACTCGGAGAGGTGAAACACACACATACAAACCCAGCCAAAGGTGCCTCATTGCAGAAATGAAGAGGAATGTAATTAGGTAGAGAGAAGGAAAAGAAAACATTTGATTAAATCATAAATTTTAAAAAGTTGAACATTTCAAATGTCTATATGATAAAAGAAATTAATTTGAATTTCAGTGTATTTGTGCAGACAATAAAATATGCTATTTAAATTTAGTTGTTGAATTAAAAATGACTAAATGTTTGTATTAATTTCTGCTTTATAATAATTTCTAACAAAAAAAATTTTTAATGTAATAAAATGCCTATTTAAATACATATGATAAAAGATTTAAGTATAGTTGTCTTTTAAAATAATATAAAATATATAAATATAACAAAAATAAATAGAATATATATATATATATATATATATATATAAATGTTTGTATTAATTTCTATTTTAATTATATTCCTTTATATTCATTTACACTTTATAATAATTTCTAACATAAAAATAGTGTGTTTTTAAATATAATCAAATGCATATTTAAATACATATGATAAAAGATTTAAGTATAGTTGTCTATTAAAATAATATATAAATATAATATAACAAAAAATAAATAGAACATATATATATATATATATATATATATATATATATATATAGTATGACTAAATGTTTGTATTAATTTCTATTTTAATTATATTCCTTTATATTCATTTCTATTTTATAATTTCTAACATAACAATTGTGTTTTTAAATATAATCAAGTGCCTATTTAAATACATATGATAAAAGAAACAGATTTAAGTATAGTTGTCTATTAAAATAAAATATGTTATATATACATATATGTGACCATGGACCACAAAACCAGTCATAAGGGTGGCTCAATTTTTCCAAACTGAGATTTATACATCATATCAAAGCTGAATAAATAAGCTTTTCATTGATGTATGGTTTGCTATAATAGATCGATATCTGGAATCTGAGGGTGCAAAAAAATCAAACTATTGAGAAAATCACCTTTAAAGTTGTCAAATGAAGTTCTTAGCATTGCATATTACTACTCAAAAATTAAGTTGTGATATATTTACAGTAGGAATTTTACAAAATATCTTCATGGAACATGATCTTTACTTAATTTCCTAATGATTTTTGGCATAAAACAAAAATCAATAATTTTGACCCGTACAGTGTATTTTTGGGTATTGCTACAAATATTCCCCAGCGACTTAAGACTGGTTTTGTGGTCCAGGGTCACATATTATAACATAAAAAAGTAATAATTTATGCAGACATAAAATATGCCATTTAAATGTAGTTGTTTATTAAAATTCTAAATGTATATTAATTTATTATAAAGTATAATATATATATATAAAAAAAACAAATGTATATGCAGAAATATAACTAAATATTTAAACAAATTTCTGTTTTATTTATATTCAGTGCTGTTTTATAAAAAATATATTTTTATTATAAACAAAACAAATTGTGTATGTTTTTAAATATAATTAAATGTCTATTTAATGTCTATTTAAATATATATATATAAATATATATTTAAATATATATGATCAAAGAAACAGATTTAAATATAGCTGTAAATAAAAAACTATATATATATATATATATATATATATATATATAAAACAAATAAAAATGTTAACATTTATGTAGACATAATAAAATATGCAATTTAAATGTAGTTTATTAAAATTAAAAATATTAATTTATTATATATTAATTTATATATATTTTATATATTTTTTATTTATTTAGAAATATAACTAAATATTAATATTAATTTCTAATTTAAATAAATTAATTTATATTAATTTTCTTTTTTTATAATTAAAAAAAATGTTTTTTAAAATATAATTAATATAATAATATATTTAAATACATATGATAAAAGAAACAGATTTAAGTATAGCTGTCTATTAAAGTAAAATATATAAATATATTATAACAAAAAATAAATAATTTCTAGTTTAATTATATCAGTTTATATTAATTTATTATAATTATATTAATTCTATTTTTTATTCATTTCTAAAATAAAAATAGTGTGTGTTTTTAAATATAATCAGAATCAGAATATAATTCTGATATAATTAAATTTAATTACTTTTAAAATAATTAAAATTTAAATACATTGGATAAAAGAAAGATGTAACTGTAGTTGTCTATTAAAATAAAATTTATAATATATAATTCTAATATTGTATCATAAAAAATAAATAAAAATGTAAACATTTTTGCAGACATATAGTAAAATACCACTTAAATATATTTATATAACAAAAACATTAAAACATTTTAAATGTATATGCAAAAATATAATTAGTTTATAATATAAATATACAAATAGTCCATCTAACAAAATTCAAAATATAAATAGTTGTGTATATATACTATATACAATATTTAGTGAATATTTGAAATAATTATGGTGACTGTGTAATGCAAATCAAGCAAAAGCAGCACAATACTGTATTATATTATTCCATTATATTATTAATAATTATTATTATTGTTTTCAACCTCATTAAAGCCTCCTAAATACTGCAATACAGTCTGGAAATGACAATGTTGGCTTTGCCAATCTGGCAACCCTGATTCACAGTGGTGACTTCCATGTTTTTTTGACTGAAAAAGCAGGCATTTCTCACATTAAGCGTCTGCGGGACGCGGTCAGGCGTTAAGGTTTGCAGAAGAGCGTGTCTTAAGGAATCTGTCACCCATCCTGCAAGTATGTAAACAGTGTCACGGCCCTGAGCGCACGCCTGAAAACACACACATCGGCTCCTCTGAAACGGGACGAGTGTCAAAACAGAGAATGTGACGACATGAAGCTGTCACCAAACGCAGATCTCAGATCTCAGATGAATGTTATTCAAACTGTTTTAAAATAATCCAGAATTTAAAATAATTTCAGATCCAGAATGATTATATTCACTGAACGTCCTGATGAAGCAAATCCATTTCAGCTTCCAGACGATACTGCATCAGTGTCAAAGACTAAATGTATTTAAAATCAAGCTGCAGGGAAGTGTTGTTTCCTGATCACCTCTGACCCTTAATGCATACGTTATGCTTTATATCGCCGTTTATTTCGGCAGGAGAAATGGACGACTGTATTAAAGCGTGAAAACAGACACGACACGGCCGTAACTTTAATCGCCGCTCCATTATTGTGTTGACAGACTGTATCCTCCATGATGGACGGTCCTGCGTGAGGAAGAGAGTGAGAGTGTGCGACCCACAGTTCCCTGTAAAGCGGCTCCATCCATCAGCGCAGGTGTTCGGACGCCCCGTCCCGCAGTGACTGAGAGGAACAAAGCAATGACGGATGCTCACTTTAAAACCAGGGTGCGTATATTTAAACCTTCACTACAGCACCTGGGTGTCACCACTCAGTGAGCTGCCTGTCTAGACAGCGTTATATGTGCACTACTTATTTAAACACTACTTTTTTATTACTTTACATTATTTTATTTATTATTTTTTAATTATTAATAAAAGAAAAAAATTACAGATAATTAAAAATGTTTTTAAAAAGTGTAAAAATGTTTTTAATATTATTATTTAATATTATGTTTATTTTATTAAATTGATATTTCAATAATGAAGATATATAATAATCCATTTAATTAATATGATACAATTTGAATAAAATATATATATATATAAATTAAATAATTTTAATTTATTTATTTTTAAAATTGATTTATATATATATATATAATATTATAAATATATGTATATGCAGAAATACAACTATATATAATAATTTCTATTTTAATTCCATAATTTATATTAGTTTCTATTTTTTTATAATTTCTGTGTGTTTTTAAAATAATTAAATGCCATATGAAAAAAGAAACAAGTTTAAGTGTAGTTGTCTATTAAAATAAAACCTATATAAATGTAATATTGTAACAAAAAATAAATAAAAATGTAAACACATTTATGCAGACATAAATTAAATTATCCAAACATTCAATTAATATAATATAAGTTTAATGAAATGTAAATTTTAAATAATTAAAATTTTAAAAATAATATAATTTAGAAATTAAATAATTGAGAAATATATGTAATTAATTTTAATTTATTTATGTTAAAATTGAATAAAAAAAAATAATTCATATTAATACTTTATTTTAATAAATTTATATTTTAATATATTCAACATGTTTCTATAGAATGCATTACACAAAAAATTAATGAGCATGGTGGATTAATATTTAATAAAAGTGTCATCAAATTGTAATATTTTAATGATAATTAAATAAATTATATTTAATTAGATAATTAAAATGAATAAAAATGCTGCTTTTTCATAATAATATTTAATTGTAATATTTTATTTTTTAAGTTGATTTTTTTAATTATTAATTTGATAGAATAATCCATTCAATTAATATATGATACAAGTTTAATAAAATGTAAATCTTAAATAATTAAAATTAAAACAATTTAAAAATAATATAATTTTTAAATTAAATAATTGACAATTATGTTATTAATTTTAATTAATTAATTAATTAATTAATTAACTTTAAAATTGAATTTTAAAATATTGTAATAAATAATTAATGTTAATACTTTATTTTAATACATTTATATTATAATTTAATATATTCCACGTTTCTACAGAATAAATTGCACAAATAATGGATAGAAAATG